>NC_069499.1:394188725-394371225 GCF_027579735.1 Bombina bombina | reverse complement strand
TTGGGAAATTTTGCATACAAGACATTGTTTATCCATTGGACAATGAAACCTTTACATAGAAGATAATAAAGAAATCGTAATTCAAATATTATATGTGTATCTCACCAAAAGAACATAATGAATGTAGAGGACATTGTATGCAAGTACAAAATCAAATACATATAATCAAGCATTACCTCTTTTTTCCTTTTGTTTCCTATATAAACGCATAAGAAAGTGATAGAATTTAACAACCAAAAAACTTATACTCCTTATAGAGTGATATATTAATTATAAGATAAGTGTATTTATTATCTAAAAATTTACAATTTATAGGGAGTCATAACAAGTTGCTCCTACTGGATATACGTAAATGGAGGGCAAAGTGCCTCATTTTCTTTGTAGACAGAAGTTCAGAGCAACTTATGACAGAAAGATATCAACAGCGGATAAATACCGCTTATTTGTCCACCTAAAGCAAGGGTGGACAGTAGCTAAAAGTGAGGGTGGGGGGGGGCGGAGCCATAAGTTATGTTGGGTGAGCCCCACTCCTGGGGAAATGTCAACTGTAGACGATGTGGGAAAAAGGAAAAGGGGTATGACCGCAGGCAACCAGTACCGGCGGGAAAGGAAGGAGAAGGCCCAGCAGTTAGTAGAGATGTAGGGAGGGGGAGGAGGGCATGTACTTCTAGTTGCAGTTTGCGTATCTTACTGAGAATATGCTGTTCAGTGCTGAGTCCAAGTGTGTAAATATCTTGGGCCTTATTATAGATTGAGAGGAAAAGTGGAGATTATGGCTCAGAAGGTTACTCTAGTGTGCTCGTGTACTCTTTTGTTATAGCATATGTGAGGCTGACAACTAACTCTATGTAGTAGCACAGAAACTATAGCATAGGAAATGGCGGAGGAGAGCACAAAATATATGATGTGAAGTGGAATTTAATGTAAACACATAGGTTAGTCAGATAGTCTATGAAACATCTAGGAGCTCCAACAAGATTCAAGTATAAAATATGTGTTCTCCTTGTGGAGCCTAGTACTAGTGTGTAGTAAGCAAACCACTTCTGTAATGTAAGGGGGCGTTGGTGCGAGCCTACTAGGAGCATAGCAATGAAGAAACTATATGTATATATGTATATATACACTCATATATATGAATCTCTCGGAAAAAACAGTTTTCTATGTGTATTATAAGTGCCTAAGGCGCAAAAGAGAAGACTATTGTGGTGTAGTAGGGATATGTGGGAAGGCTAGTAGGTTTTGGGCCCAAATGAGTGTGATATATGTATAACCATAATCATGTAGGGTGTGGTGTGTGGCTAAGATAGGTCAGTATTAAGTGGATGCTCAAATATCTGTATAAATAGTGTGTTATAGTAAACTGATGTTGTGTAATTATAACAGAAAGAAAAACTAGTATATACTTTCTCACAATGCCCAATAGACACGGATGAAATGTCGGCCCAAGTATGAAATGGTACATATAAATTCTTGAATGTGAGCCTAGGGAATAGGAGGATATATATTAGCATAGGCAAGGGAGAAGAGCCTCTCCACAACTTGAAAGTAAATGTTAGAGTTTGGAATACTGACACCTATTTAAGCAGCTAGATAAAAACATTAATATGAAAGTTAAGTACACATGGTTATTGGAGTGTTTCCTGCTATCTTGTATAATACATTCCTTGCTAGGGACCCCATAGATGGGGAGCCCTTTGGGTTTATGCCAGCTGAGTTAGCCAGAATAAGAGAAAACAAGCCATCAGGGGAGGATTGCCCAGAAATATTCAAAGTTAACTACATAAGACACGGAGGCAAATATACATATTATAAATTTCCTACCAGTGTGGAGTAATTATATTATGGACTAGGGGTGTAAATAGCTGACAATTGTTATCTTCCTAGCTTACACAGTTAAGCACTTCAAAAGTGTAAGAAATAATAAATATGAACAACTATGCAAAACATATAAATTGTGGCCCTCAATGCAGATGTATCATAAAGTCTCTTCAAATGATCGCCATTAGGAGTGAGATAAGTGACCTGTTCTGTAAGCAAAAGTCAGATACCTAAGTCTAAAGTAGCCCTACAGTACATGGTCTTTAATTCAAAACTGAGCAGTTCCAAATAATCACCAGGTGTGTGTTGTCAAGACTGTAGGGACATCACCCATACAGCTCTGATGCAGGTGACATACAAAATTAATTGCAAGATATATAGCCGGGGGAAGGTTCTCTGGGCCATTTCAAACTTGGATAGATAGGGTTCAGTCAGTTTCAGGGATCTAGGATCTTGTTCAGTGTGCGGGGTATCTTTAGAATAAGGTGGGAAATATACAAAAGAAGCTCATCTCGTGAAAGCTGGGGTGGATGTTCCGGTGCATACAGAGAGTTAGCCATTGCTACACCTAAGCTTATACAGCACGCCAAAATCCACCTCTTGAGCAATGGGCAGTCAGTATATGAGCTACTCTGGGTGACCAATAACTGCCCTGCAGGGTCCGTGCAGCAGCAGCCTCTCCCGTTAGCTAGGTCAGCCAGAGAGTCAAGCATGAACAGGGGAAACCTCCCTGGATCCCATGTCAACCCTTTCAGAACAAGCGGGCAAAAAGTAAGTCCACTCAGACACCTTTGTGGCAATGTTTGTGAACAAGATATATGCAACGTCTCTGACAGCCGCACTTGGGTAGATGACATAGAGAGCCTGCTCCTTAAGTTTCGTAGTATGGAGCTGTAGTATCGTCTTGGGGGATCATAAACAGTTAACCACTGAGAGTATGTACAGGCTAGATCAGCGGAGCAAATGTGTTGCCGACAATGGCCATATGGCTTGTTTTTTCATAAAGGGAAAATCACCTGCATGCCTCTCAGACCAAGCGACCAGAGAGACATCATATTCCTTTTGGCGGTGGATCGGTGTTCAGCCCTGTGTTGACACAGGAGTCGGCTTATGTGACCAGATTGCGCTTCAGTGACATGTCATTGCCTGGTCTGACCACGACTGTGCTGTGAATCCGTAAGGTTACCGCCAGTAGTAGTTGGTAGTGTGGCTGATAGAAAATTGGTTCTCCCGCTGTTGAGAGCATCTCATACTATGTCGTAGCATTAATAGGTGCAAAGGGCTTGGTGGCATGCATTGCTCCGTTATTATCGCAATGTTGGGCTCAAGTCTGATAACTTCATTGTGTAGGTGTCGAGACGTTTTCACAGGCTCACAAACTATAGGCATATCTTGGTCCCCATTTATGGTTGTTCTGAGTGCTGTTACCAGATCGTATCGAAAGCATCTAATGTGGGAATCATGTCCTGTAGCATGAACAATGACTTGCTTCTCCATAGTGTAGTATATGGCTAAATCTCCAATGTGAGCAAAGAGCGCGTGGTTGTATTCTAAGATGGCGTTTAGACATGTGCACGCTAAAAAATTCGGTTCGTTTTTCGGTTCGGATCGATTCGGACTTTTAGAATTTCGTCTTCGGATCGAATCTGATTCGGCCAAAATTGAATAAATTCGTTTCGGATTTTTTCGGATCCGAATAAATTCGTTTCGGATTTATTCGGATTCGGCTGAATTCGGTTACTATTCCGTTCGAAATTCGGTATGTTTTTATACACACTAACACCCATTTAGGTACACTAAGTCACTAACACCCATAAACTACCTATGAACACTAAACCGAGGCCCCCCCCCACATCGCAAACCCTATAATAACAATTATTTAACCCCTAATCTGCCGATTCGGATATCGCCCGCGCCTACATTATAGCTATTAACCCCTAATCTGCTTGTCCCTACACCGCCCGACCCTACATTATAGTTATTAACCCCTAATCTGCCTCCCCCCAACGTCGCCGCAATCTAACTATAGTATTAACCCCTACTCTGCCGACCGATATCGCCGCTGCTACATTATAGCTATTAACCCCTAATCTGCTGTCCCCTAACACCGCCGACCCCTACACTTATAGTAATTAACCCCTAATCTGCCTCCCCCAACGTCGCCGCAATCTAACTACAAGTATTAACCCCTAACTCATGCCGACCCGATATCGCCGCGCCTACATTATAGCTATTAACCCCTAATCTGCTGTCCCTAACACGCCGACCCCCTACATTATAGTTATTAACCCCTAATCTGCCTCCCCCCCAACGTCGCCGCAATCTAACTACAAGTATTAACCCCTAATCTGCCGACCCGATATCGCCGCCGCCTACATTATAGCTATTAACCCCTAATCTGCTGTCCCTAACACCGCCGACCCCTACATTATAGTTATTAACCCTAATCTGCCCTCCCCCCAACGTCGCGCAATCTAACTACAAGTATTAACCCCTAATCTGCCGACCGCAAATCGCCGCCACTATAATAAATGTATAACCCCTAAACCGCCGCACTTCTGCCCTCGCAAACACTATAATACATTTTATTAACCCCTAATCTCTGCCCTCCCCTAACATCGCCGCCACCTACTACAATTATTAACCCCCTAATCTCCCGCCCCCATCGTCGCCGCTCGCTACTTAATAAGGTTATTAACCCCTAAACCAAAGTCTAACCCTAACACTAACACCCCCTAACTTAAATATAATTTAAATAAACGAAATAAATTTACTATAGTTAAATAAATGAATCCTATTTTAAAACTAAAGACTTACCTGTAAAATAAACCCTAAGATAGCTGCAATATAACTAATAGTTACATTGTAGCTATTTTAGCATTTATATTTATTTTACAGGCAACTTTGTATTTATTTTAACTAGGTACAAAAGCTATTAAATAGTTATTGACTAATTAATAGCTACCTAGTTAAAATAATTACAAAATTACCTGTAAAATAAATCCCTAACCTAAGTTACAATTAAACCTAATTAACTACAAGTACTACAATTATCTACAATTTAAATAAACTAAAGTACAAAACCCCCCCACTAAATTACAAAAAAAAACAAACACTAAATTACAAAAAAATAAAAAAATATTACAAGAATTTTAAACTAATTACACTAATCTAAGCCCCCCTAATAAAATAACAAGCCCCCCAAAATAAAAAATGCCCTACCCTATACTAAATTACAAAGTTAACAGCTATATTACCTTAACAGCCCTGAACAGGGCCCTTTGCGGGGCATGCCCCAAAGAAAACAGCTCTTTTGCTGTAAAAAAAAAACACAATCCCCCCCAACATTACAACCCACCACCCACATACCCTACTCTAACCCAAACCCCCCTTAAATAACCTACCATACCCCCCTGAAGATCTCCCTACCTTGAGTCGTGTTCACCCAGCCGGGCCGAAGTCCTTCATCCGATGGGGCAGAAGAGGACATCCAGACCGGCAGAAGTCTTCATCCAAGCGGGGCAAGAAGAGGTCTTCCATCCATCATACAAGTACCAAAATACAAACAAACACTAAATTTACAAAAAATAATAAAATATTACAATAATTTTTAAACTAATGACACCTAATCTAAGCCCCCCTACTAGCTATTAATATAGCTTCAATATAACTAATAGTCTACATTGTAGCTATTTTAGGATTTATATTTATTTTACAGGCAACCTTTGTATTTATTTTAATAGGTACAATAGCTATTAAAATAGTTAATAACTATTTAATAAACTACCTAGCTAAATAAATACAAATTTACCTGTAAAATAAATCATAACCTAAGTTACAATTACACCTAACACTACACTATCATTAAATTAACTAAATAAATGAATCCTATATAAAACTAAAGACTTACCTGTAAAATAAACCCTAATATAGCTGCAATATAACTAATAGTTACATTGTAGCTATTTTAGCATTTATATTTATTGTACAGGCAACTTTGTATTTATTTTAACTAGGTACAATAGCTATTAAATAGATATTTACTGTTTAATAGCTACCTAGTTAAAATAATTACAAAATTACCTGTAAAATAAATCCTAACCTAAGTTACAATTAAACCTAACACTACACTATCATTAAATAAATTAACTACAAGTACCTACAATTAAATACAATTAAAAAACTAAACTAAAGTACAACCCCCCCCCCCCCACACTAAATTACAAAAAATAAAAAAATATTACAAGAATTTTAAACTAATTACACCTAATCTAAGCCCCCTAATAAAATAACAAAGCCCCCCAAAATAAAAAAAATGCCCTAACCTATACTAAATTACAAAAGTTAACAGCTCTATTACCTTACCAGCCCTGAACAGGGCCCTTTGCGGGGCATGCCCCAAAGAAAACAGCTCTTTTGCCTGTAAAAAAAAAACACAATCCCTCCCCCCACATTACAACCCACCACCCACATACCCCTACTCTAACCCAAACCCCCCTTAAATAAACCTAACACTACCCCCCTGAAGATCTCCCTACCTTGAGTCGTGTTCACCCAGCCGGGCCGAAGTCTTCATCCGATGGGGCAGAAGAGGACATCCAGACCGGCAGAAGTCTTCATCCAAGCGGGGCAAGAAGAGGTCTTCCATCCATCAGAAAAGTACAAAAAAACAAACAAACACTAAATTAGCAAAAATAATAAAATATTACAATAATTTTAAACTAATTACACCTAATCTAAGCCCCATACTAGCTATTAATATAGCTACAATATAACTAATAGTTACATTGTAGCTATTTTAGGATTTATATTTATATTACAGGCAACTTTGTATTTATTTTAACTAGGTACAATAGCTATTAAATAGTTAATAACTACCTAGCTAAAATAAATACAAATTTACCTGTAAAATAAACCCTAACCTAAGTTACAATTACACCTAACACTACACTATCATTAAATTAACTAAATAAATTAATCCTATATAAAACTAAATACTTACCTGTAAAATAAACCCTAAAATAGCTACAATGTAACTATTAGTTATATTGTAGCTATTTTAGCATTTATATTTATTTTACAGGCAACTTTGTATTTATTTTAACTAGGTACAATAGCTATTAAATAGTTATTGACTAATTAATAGCTACCTAGTTAAAATAATTACAAAATTACCTGTAAAATAAATCCTAACCTAAGTTACTATTAAACCTAACACTACACTATCATTAAATAAATTAACTACAAGTACCTACAATTAAATACAATGAAATAAACTAAACTAAAGTACAAAAAAAACAAACACTAAATTACAAAAAATAAAAAAAATTACAAGAATTTTAAACTAATTACACCTAATCTAAGCCCCCTAATAAAATAACAAAGCCCCCCAAAATAAAAAAATGCCCTACCCTATACTAAATTACAAAAGTAATCAGCTCTATTACCTTACCAGCCCTTAAAAGGGCCTTTTGCGGGGGCATGCCCCAAAGAAAACAGCTCTTTTGCCTGTAAAAAAAACACAATCCCCCCCCCCCACATTACAACCCACCACCCACATACCCCTACTCTAACCCAAACCCCCCTTAAATAAACCTAACACTACCCCCCTGAAGATCTCTCTACCGTGTCTTCACCCAGCCGGGCCGAAGTCTTCATCCGATGGGGCAGAAGAGGACATCCAGACCGGCAGAAGTCTTCATCGAAGCGGGGCAAGAAGAGGTCTTCCATCCATCAGAAGTCTTGATCCAGGCGGCATCTTCTCTGTTCATCCATCCGGAGCGGAGCGGCAGCATCCTGAAGACATCCCACGCAGAGCATCCTCTTCTTTCTTGATCCGACGACTAGGTGACTGTACCTTTAAGTGACGTCATCCAAGATGGCGTCCCTTGAATTCCGATTGGCTGATAGGATTCTATCAGCCAATCGGAATTAAGGTAGGAAAAATCTGATAGGCTGATTTAATCAGCCAATCAGATTCAAGTTCAATCCGATTGGCTGATGGAATCAGCCAATCAGCATTGACCTCGCATTCTATTGGCTGTTCCGATCAGCCACTAGAATGCGAGCTCAATCCTGATGGTGATTGGATCAGCCAATCGGATTGAACTTGAATCTGATTGGCTGATTGAATCAGCCAATCAGATTTTTCCTACCTTAATTCCGATTGGCTGATAGAATCCTATCAGCCAATCGGAATTCAAGGGACGCACATCTTGGATGACGTCACTTAAAGGTACAGTCACCTAGTCGTCGGATCAAGAAAGAAGAGGATGTCTGCGTGGGATGTCTTCAGGATGCTGCCGCTCCGCTCCGGATGGATGAACAGAGAAGATGCCGCCTGGATCAAGACTTCTGATGGATGAAGACCTCTTCTTGCCCCGCTTGGATGAAGACTTCTGCCGGTCTGGATGTCCTCTTCTGCCCCGATCGGATGAAAGACTTCGGACCCGCGATGGGTGAAGACACGGTAGAGAGATCTTCAGGGGGGTAGTGTTAGGTTTATTTAAGGGGGGGTTTGGGTTAGAGTAGGGGTATGTGGGTGGTGGGTTGTAATGTGGGGGGGGGTATTGTGTTTTTTTTTACAGGCAAAAAGAGCTGTTTTTCTATGGGCATGCCCCCGCAAAAGGCCCCTGTTCAGGGCTGGTAAGGTATTAGAGCTGATTACTTTTGTAATTTAGTATATGGGGTAGGGCATTTTTTTATCTTTGGGGGGCTTTGTTATTTTATTAGGGGGCTTAGATTAGGTGTAATTAGTTTAAAATTCTTGTAATTTTTTTTATTTTTTGTAATTTAGTGTTTGTTTTTTTTTTTGTACTTTAGTTTAGTTTATTTCATTGTATTTAATTGTAGGTACTTGTAGTTAATTTATTTAATGATAGTGTAGAGTTAGGTTTAATAGTAACTTAGGTTAGGATTTATTTTACAGGTAATTTTGTAATTATTTTAACTAGGTAGCTATTAAACAGTAAATATCTATTTAATAGCTATTGTACCTAGTTAAAATAAATACAAAGTTGCCTGTTAAAATAAATATAAATGCTAAAATAGCTACAATGTAACTATTAGTTATATTGTAGCTATATTAGGGTTATTTTACAGGTAAGTATTTAGTTTTATATAGGATTAATTTATTTAGTTAATTTAATGATAGTGTAGTGTTAGGTGTAATTGTAACTTAGGTTAGGGTTTATTTTACAGGTAAATTTGTATTTATTTTAGCTAGGTAGTTATTAACTATTTAATAGCTATTGTACTAGTTAAAATAAATACAAAGTTGCCTGTAAAATAAATATAAATCCTAAAATAGCTACAATGTAACTATTAGTTATATTGTAGCTATATTAATACGCTAGTAGGGGGCTTAGATTAGGTGTTTATAGTTTAAAATTATTGTAATATTTTATTATTTTTGCTAATTTAGTGTTTGTTTGTTTTTTTGTACTTTTCTGATGGATGGAAGACCTCTTCTTGCCCCACTTGGATGAAGACTTCTGCCAGTCTGGATGTCCTCTTCTGCCCCATCGGATGAAGACTTCGGCCCGGCTGGGTGAACACGACTCAAGGTAGGGAGATCTTCAGGGGGGTAGTGTTAGGTTTATTTAAGGGGGGTTTGGGTTAGAGTAGGGGTATGTGGGTGGTGGGTTGTAATGTGGGGGGAGGGATTTGTGTTTTTTTTTTATTACAGGCAAAAGAGCTGTTTTCTTTGGGGCATGCCCCGCAAAGGGCCCTGTTTCAGGGCTGGTAAGGTAAAAGAGCTGTTAAATTTTTATTTTAGTATAGGTTAGGGCATTTTTTTTATTTTGGGGGCTTTGTTATTTTATTAGGGGGCTTAGATTAGGTGTAATTAGTTTAAAATTCTTGTAATATTTTTTTATTTTTTGTAATTTAGTGGGGGGGGGTTTGTACTTTAGTTTAGTTTTTTTAATTGCATTTAATTGTAGGTACTTGTAGTTAATTTATTTAATGATAGTGTAGTGTTAGGTTTAATTGTAACTTAGGTTAGGATTTATTTTACAGGTAATTTTGTAATAATTTTAACTAGGTAGCTATTAAATAGTCAATATCTATTTAATAGCTATTGAACCTAGTTAAAATGAATACAAGTTGCCTGTACAATAAATATAAATGCTAAAATAGCTACAATGTAACTATTAGTTATATTGCAGCTATATTAGGGTTTATTTTACAGGTAAGTCCTTTAGTTTTATATAGGATTAATTTTATTTAGTTAATTTAATGACAGTGTAGTGTTAGGTGTAATTGTAACTTAGGTTATGATTTATTTTACAGGTAAATTTGTATTTATTTAGCTAGGTTGTTATTAAATAGTTATTAACTATTTAATAACTATTGTACCTAGTTAAAATAAATACAAAGTTGCCTGTAAAATACATATAAATCCTAAAATAGCTACAATGTAACTATTAGTTATATTGAAGCTATATTAATAGCTAGTAGGGGGCTTAGATTAGGTGTAATTAGTTTAAAATTATTGTAATATTTTATTATTTTTTGTAATTTAGTGTTTGTTTGTATTTTGGGTACTTGTATGATGGATGGAAGACCTCTTCTTGCCCCGCTTGGATGAAGACTTCTGCCGGTCTGGATGTCCTCTTCTGCCCCATCGGATGAAAGACTTCGGCGCCCGGTTGGGGTGAACACGACTCAAGGTAGGGAGATCTTCAGGGGGGTAGTGTTAGGTTTATTTAAGGGGGGTTTGGGTTAGAGTAGGGGTATGTGGGTGTGTGGGTTGTAATGTGGGGGGGGGGGATTGTGTTTTTTTTTTTACAGGCAAAAGAGCTGTTTTCTTTGGGGCATGCCCCCCGCAAAGGGCCCTGTTCAGGGCTGGTAAGGTAATAGAGCTGTTAACTTTTGTAATTTAGTATAGGGTAGGGCATTTTTTTTTATTTTGTGGGGCTTTGTTATTTTATTAGGGGGCTTAGATTAGGTGTAATTAGTTTAAAATTCTTGTAATATTTTTTTATTTTTTGTAATTTAGTGTTTGTTTTTTTTTGTAATTTAGTGGGGGGGCTTTTGTACTTTAGTTTATTTAATTGTAGATAATTGTAGGTACTTGTAGTTAATTAGGTTTAATTGTAACTTAGGTTAGGATTTATTTTACAGGTAATTTTGTAATTATTTTAACCTAGGTAGCTATTAATTAGTCAATAACTATGTAATAGCTATTGTACCTAGTTAAAATAAATACAAAGTTGTCTGTAAATAAATATAAATGCCTAAAATAGCTACAATGTAACTATTAGTTATATTGCAGCTATATTAGGGTTTATTTTACAGGTAAGTATTTTGTTTTAAATATGATTCATTTATTTAGTTAATTTAATGATAGTG
Source organism: Bombina bombina (assembly GCF_027579735.1). Taxonomy (NCBI): domain Eukaryota; kingdom Metazoa; phylum Chordata; class Amphibia; order Anura; family Bombinatoridae; genus Bombina; species Bombina bombina. The sequence continues at coordinate 394,360,053 of NC_069499.1, read as the reverse complement.
TAGTGTTAGGTGTTAGTGTAACTTAGGTTAGGATTTATTTTACAGGTAAATTTGTATTTATTTTAGCTAGGGTAGTTATTAAATAGTTATTAACTATTTAATAACTATTGTACCTAGTTAAAATAAATACAAAGTTGCCTGTAAAAGTAAATATAAATCCTAAAATAGCTACAATGTAACTATTAGTTATATTGTAGCTATATTAGGGTTTATTTTACAGGTAAGTCTTTAGTTTTAAATAGGATTCATTTATTTAACTATAGTAAACTTATTTCGTTTTATTTAAATTATCTTTAAGTTAGGGGGTGTTAGGGTTAGGGTTAGACTTAGGTTTAGGGGTTAATAACCTTATTATAGTAGCGGCGACGATGGGGGCGGGAGGATTAGGGGTTAATAATTGTAGGTAGGTGGCGGCGATGTTAGGGAGGGCAGATTAGGGGTTAATAAAATGTATTATAGTGTTGCGAAGGCGGGAGTGCGGCGGTTTAGGGGTAATACATTTATTATTGTGGCGGCGATTTGCGGTCGGCAGATTAGGGGTTAATACTTGTAGTTAGATTGCGGCGACGTTGGGGGAGGCAGATTAGGGGTTAAATAATATATGTAGGGGTCGGCGGTGTTAGGGACAGCAGATTAGGGGTTAATAGCTATAATGTAGGCGGCGGCGATATCGGGTCGGCAGATTAGGGGTTAATACTTGTAGTTAGATTGCGGCGACGTTGGGGGAGGGGGGCAGATTAGGGGGTTAATAACTATAATGTAGGGTCGGCGGTGTTAGGGACAGCAGATTAGGGGGTTAATAGCTATAATGTAGGCGGCGGCGATATCGGGTCGGCAGATTAGGGGTTAATACTTGTAGTTAGATTGCGGCGACGTTGGGGGAGGCGATTAGGGGTTTAATAACTATAATGTAGGGGTCGGCGGTGTTTAGGGACAGCAGATTAGGGGTTAATAGCTATAATGTAGGTGGCGGCGATATTCGGTCGGCAAATTAGGGGTTAATAAAATAATGCATGGTGTCCAGCGATAGCGGAGGCAGCAGATTAGGGGTTAATAAGTGTTAGATTAGGGGTGTTTAGAGACTCGGGGTACATGTTAGGGTGTTAGGTGCAGACTTAGTGTTTTCCCCATAGGAAACAATGGGGCTGCGGGTGTTAGGTTTTTTTTTCAGCCGAAACTCCCATTGTTTTCCTATGGGGAAATGCCGAATCTTAACGAGCTAATTCGGATTTATTCGGAGATACGGCAGCTATTTCGGATTCATTCGGTAGATTCGGAAGTATTTTAATTCGGGAAATCCGAATCGATCCGAATCTCCGAATTTACCGAATTTACCGAATTTCCGAATTAATCCGAAACGAACCGCACATGTCTAATGGCGTTGCGCAGCTTAATTCCAGCACTGGCAGGCCAAAGAGGTTCATATGGCAGCGTAAGATCTAAAATCCTGTTTTCAGAGTCGTTAGATCCTTCATCATACACTCCAGGGCTTTATTAAAAGTTAAAACTGAGGATAGGGTTCTTTAGCGAGCTCAATATAGTAAAATATTTTAGATAAGCACTAGGAGCTCTAAGATAATGCGTCTTTTTGCATCGGCAGCTGGGCTCCGCCCCCATATAGCATTATTTTTAAAGTTTACTGACACTTTAAGTCCTGGAGATCATTATCCCTTACATTGCGTATTGTTCTATGGAATTGACTCTTAGGGATAGCCTTAAAGACCCTGTCTGGGTGAAAGCTTTTGAAATGTAACAAAGTGTTACGGTCCGTGGGTTTACTATAAATATCTGTAATTAATTTATTATTTTGTTTATATGCAGTAGTATCCAAAAAGTTAATCTTTACTGTGGAATATTCCAGGGTAAATTTAAGACTATTAGTAGCATTATTCAGATGCTCCACATATTCCAGTTTGGACTCCAATGAGCCCCCCCCAGTATGCCAAACACATCATCGATATAGCAAAGCCATATCCTACAGTTCTTTTGGTATAGATAATGAGTATATTAATCAAATCCCCTCAAGGGGGATTAATACTTTCTCTGTTGAAAAAGATTTATACCGTTTTTTCAGGTCTCTTTGACTAAAGGCACATTTCTCTACATACAATGTTTTAGATAATATAAATATTGTGGATGAGAGTACACAACCTTCTTTGATTTAAAAGAATTGGGATTAAAAAATAAGTCTAAATTTGTCCCTAGCACTACAAATTCAGGGGTTGAAACTTTTATTAAGTTTGTACAGCAAGATGTAAAATCCCTTATGAAAGCGGTACAACATTACCCAGTACAACATAATATGTCTATTAAAGAAAAGCAAGCTCTAGAAAATCTTTCTAATAACAAAACCATTGTGATAAAAAATGCGGATAAGGGCATAGCAGTGGTTGTTTTAGATAAAGAGTATTATGTACAAGAAATCTTAATTCAATTGTCTGATGGAGTTGTCTATCAAATTCTTGATGATGATCCCCTATTAGAAATACAAAAAGAAATTAAACTAACTATAGAAGGAGCTTTAAAAAAGCAAATCATCACCAAGAACGTGGTAGTATTCCTTGTTAAACAAGATCATATCACTTCTATATTTTACACCCTCCCAAAGGTGCATAAAAACCTCAAGGAACCCCCGGGAGGCCAATTGTTGCTGGCACAGATTCAGTTTTTTCAAATATAGCCATTTTTGTAGATAGGATTTAAATCCCCTGGCTTCCAAACAGTCATCATTTCTTAAAGACACTGGTAATTTCTTATCAAAAGTATGTGAGACACCCTGCACTGATACTGATATCCTCTTTAGCCTTGATATAGTTAGTCTTTATACACCAATCCCACACAAAGCTGGTATACAATCAGACATGGAATTAATTGAACATGAATCAATACTATCTCCAGCCCAATCTAAGTTTGTTGAAGATCTTTTAGGTATTATACTCTATTTAAATTACTTTTTATTTCAAGACACATTTTATTTGCAAAAGAAGGGTACTGCAATGGGCTCCAATGTAGCCCCCTCTTATGCCAACATTTTTGTAAGTCAATTTGAGAAGAAATATGTATATACTCATTATCTATACCAAAAGAACTGTAGGATATGGCTTTGCTATATCGATGATGTGTTTGGCATATGGGGGGGGGGGGGCTTTCTCATTGGAGTCCTTACTGGAATATGTGGAGCATCTGAATAATGCTACCAATAGTCTAAAATTTACCCTGGAATATTCCACAGTAAAGGTTAACTTTTTGGATACTACTGTATATAAACAAAATAATAAATTAATTACAGATATTTATAGTAAACCCACGGACCGTAACACTTTGTTACATTTCAAAAGCTTTCACCCAGACAGGGTCTTTAAGGCTATCCCTAAGAGTCAATTCCATAGAACAATACGCAATGTAAATGATAATGATCTCCAGGACTTAAGGCTTGATCAGATGGCACAAACATTTCTAGATAGGGGTTATCCAAAGGAGATAGTTACACAATGTAAATATGAAACCCTTAATAAAACACATGTCATCAAAAGAAAAACAAAAGGATGCAAATAAGAATAGGTTGATATTTTGCACAGAGTTTAATGAATACAGTGATAGAATCACCTCAGTGCTTAAAAATCATTCCCAAATGTTGCTGAATTTCAAAAACCGCCTATCCAGTCTTTTAAAAGAGTAAAGAATCTGAAAGACGCATTAGTACGTGCAGATGTAGGAAGCAACAAAGTAAGGGGTAACAATTATCTAACTACCCCCAAGAAAGGAACTTATCCATGTCTGGGGTGTGCACAATGTAACTCAATGATTAAGGGGAAGTATGTGGCCCAAATTAATGACAATAAAAAAGGGAAATTAAAGGCTTCTATACATGTAATACGGAAAATGTAGTATATCTACTTAAATGCCCATGTGGGCGTGGCTATGTAGGGGAAACTATTAACCCTGTCAAAGATAGGATTAGTGCTCACAAGTCCATTATCAGGAATAAAGATATGACATTGCCGGTGTCTGCTCATTTTACTAGTGCAGGACATTCAGTCAGCCAATTAAGGTTCCAAATAATAGACCACATCCCTAAGCATAGGAGAGGAGGCAATAGAGAATTGTTTTTGAAAAAAAGAGAGGTATGGTGGGTACATCAATTAGGCACCCTTTATCGGATTGGCCTAAACAGAGATTATGATTTACATTTGTTTTTGTAAATGAACTGAGATGTATTTTATATTTTTTCTTTTTCTTTATATTAGACTGGAATTGTATAGCCAGTAGTTATATGCAAGAATTGATATTAACAATTTTTTTTATTGTAATTGACAGGTGGAGCACCTCTGTTAGATTTTCACTAGATGGCAGTGTGCTGCAGAGAAGATGATATGTGCATGATAATTAAGAGTTAACTTGTACACTACAGGGTGGTATAAAATAAGGTGCATTACCTGGTATTCTATAGCATGAGTAAGGGCTATGTAGGGCCCGAAACATCGCTATTGTTTTAGTGCTTGATACTTCAATAAAGGATGTTTTCCTAAATAAACAGTGTTGCTTTATATATATGTATAGATATATATTGAATCAAAATACCTTCAGATCTATGTAGAAATATGTATTTATGAATAAACAGAACATATTCTGCTATGTGAAGAACATTGGAATGTGAAATATTAATATTTACATGTCGCGCACTTGAGAAAATGTGGCTGGGTTTGTGCAAGAATTGGTGTTTTTTTCCCCACTTTTCGTGCTCAAAGTCTATTGATGTTAACATTATGAGCGGGATTGCTAAATTGCGCTCCTCTCATAATCGAAATTCCATATGGTGGCCCTTTTTTCATTATCGGGAATATTTTCAAACTACATGTATTTTTTTTTAAAGTGCTTGGATTGCTAACAAAACATCATACAAATTGTTAGGGTACCACAGAATAAGCACTGACATTTAGGTTTAAATGTAATTACTACAAAGGCTAAAAATGGCTTCAGTAAGGGAGATGACTTGGCAGCGAAATCCAAAACGAGATTTATTTTGCATGTCTTGTATTAATGGCTTTGAAATTTCACTATCTTGGCTAAGTAGGCTTAATTTGATTTTTATTTCAGCATATCTGTAGCCTTTTCATAGCTGAATTAAAAACCTTATAAAACACCAAAAATATGGCAAATGTGAATTAAATTCATAGGAAAGTAGGTCATATTTTTCTCATAGTTCTTCAAATGATTCAGTTTTTGTAATAAGCTAATGCCTCACTGAATAATGTATAATATATTGAATTGGTCCTAACAGATATGTTTAGGTTAACACAATTTTTAAAGTTTATATTAAACATTTAAATTACAGTGTCAAATGTCAATTATTCATTTGTGATTAAATGTGATTCCAAACTGTAATATCACAGAGCTTAAATTTTATGAAAACTGTAAAAAATGCTTCCTTCTACAAAAGTATCTTAGATGAAAATATGTGTAAGCATGTCAGCATTTTCTAAAAACTAAGTGCATATTTCAGAACAATATTGATTTTAAAATATAAGCAATACAGTTGTGTATATAACACATAAACATATACAGTATTAAAGGGACATGATCAGGGATAGGCAAAGTGTCCTGTACACGGACACTGGTGTCCATCTGACTAGCCCTTGCAGTGTCCGCCACAACCTTAGTATATCTTTTCTTTCTGATTAAATAATAGGAATTAAAAAAAAAAAATGTAGTGTGAATAAAGTTAGTGGCTTGTCAAGAGAGATAAGTTATGGAATAAATAAAGCCTGAGTGAAATACTGGATGTGCATCTGTATAATAACACCCAGCTCTAAACAAATACACAGTAGTGACCCTGGCACATGCGTATAACCAGACAAGGGCTGGTTATAGGGTCAGTGGTATCTTCATCAGTATAATAACACTCAGCTCTATATAATGACACCGTAGGGACACTGGCACATGGGTATAGCCAGAGGAGGGCTGGTTATAGGATCAGTGGTATCTGCATCAGTATAATAACACCCAGCACTATATAATGACACCGTAGGGACACTGGCACATGGGTATAGCCAGAGGAGGGCTGGTTATAGGATCAGTGGTATCTGCACCAGTATAATAACACCCAGCACTATATAATGACACCGTAGTGACACTGGCACATGGGTATAGCCAGAGGAGGGCTGTTTATAGGATCAGTGGTATCTGCATCAGTATAATAACACCAAGTACTATACAAAGACACAGTTGTGACACTGGCTCATGGGTATAGCCAGAGGAGGGCTGGTTATAGGATCAGTGGTATCTGCATCAGTATAATAACACCCAGCGCTATATAATGACACAGTAGTGACACTGGCACATGCATATAGCCAGACAAGGGCTGGTTATAGGGTCAGTGGTATCTGCATCAGTATAATAACACCCAGCACTATATAATGACACAGTAGTGACACTGGCACATGCATATAGCCAGACAAGGACTGGTTATAGGGTCAGTGGTATCTGCATCAGTATGTATAATACCCAGCGCTATATAATGACACAGTAGTGACACTGGCACATGGGTATAGCCAGAGGAGGGCTGGTTATAGGATCAGTGGTATCTGCATCAGTATAATAACACCAAGTACTATACAAAGACACAGTTGTGACACTGGCTCATGGGTATAGCTAGAGGAGGGCTGGTTATAGGATCAGTGGTATCTGCATCAGTATAATAACACCCAGCACTATATAATGACACCGTAGTGACACTGGCACATGGGTAAAGCCAGAGGAGGGCTGGTTATAGGATCAGTGGTATCTGCATCAGTAAAATAGCACCAAGCACTATAAAATAATGTTTTTAATTTCAAAGGTACCTTGGTGTCCTTCACTAAGGTCTGCCTTTGTCTGTGCCTATCCCTGGACATGATACTCAAATGCTTGTGATGCAGTATATCTGAAATAAGCTGGCTAGAATATTACATAATCATAACTAAGTAAAAAATGAAGATATTCTGGTCTGCAAAGCCGCCCCCTGCAGACTCGCGGCCAATAGGCCGCCAGCAGGGAGGTATCAATCAACCCGATCGTATTCGATTGGATTGATTTCCGGCGATTCCTGTCCGCCTGCTAAGAGCAGGTGGACAGGGTTATGGAGCATCGGTCTTTAGACCGCTGCTTCATAACTTGTGTTTCTGGCGAGTCTGAAGACTCGCCAGAAACACGGCCCTTCAAGCTCAGTACGGAGCTTGATAAATATGGGCCTTAATCTCAATATTTCCATTCAGGACTCTTGTCCTTTTACTTGCAAGGGAGTGTGCATCTATCACAGTCACATTATATCTCTTCTCAGTTTAAAGAACTGTACTATAAAATCATGCAAGGTTATGGTAAAAATCCTAAATGATCCCAGTAAAGCAAATTGTTAAAGGGAAAGTCTAGTCATAATTAAACTTTCATGATTCAGATAGGGAATGCAATTTTAAACAACTTTCCAGTGTACTTTTATCATCAAAATTGCTTTGTTCTCTTGGTATTCTTTGATGAAAGCTAAACCTAGGTAGGCTCTGTTATGAGAGTGGGAAGTGATGTCACAGGATAGGAGCGTGGTTTTAGGTCTGTTATTGTCTATGTCGCAGTTACTAAGTGAGATGTATTATGCCCGATGTACACTTCCATGCTCTGCAATAAAATAGCGTTGTATCTTCTATACTGTGTCCTGCCTCTCATGACATGGTGTCAGAAGTTCTTGCCCGCGCTTCTGTTTCCTGATTGATGACGATGTCGAAGTTTACCCCATCTGAGCCTTTTGACTTTTCTCAGTCTGCAGCTTGGCCCACATGGCGTCAGCGGTTTCAGGGCTTCAGGATTGCTTCCAAGCTGGACAAGGAGAGTGGTGAAGTACAAGTTAATTCTCTTTTATACTCTATGAGGAAAGATGTGGAGCCAGTGTTAAATGCCTTTGCTTTCCAAGAAGGGGAAGAATTTGACTTTGACATAGTTATGAACAAACCGAGTGCCCATTTTGTGACCTAAAGAAATGTGATTCATGAGAGGGCTTGTTTTCACAAACGTGCCCAGCATGTGGGAGAATCTGTGGAGTCATTTGTGCGCAGCCTGTATGAACTAGCTGAATTCTGTGAGTTTAGTCTTGCTAAATAGGAGCAAATCAGAGACAGAATAGTCATAGCAATTGCAGATGCTGAAGTCTCACTGAAGCTACAGTTAGAGTCTGATTTAACATTGGATGGGGCTATTAGGATGGCCCGCCAGAGTGAACTGCTGAAAAAGCAAAGTGCTGATCTGAGGTCTGAGAGTATTGTGGATGAAGTGCAGCAGTTCAGGAGAGCTGCTAGTGAAAGGCACAGTGTGAGCGGTAGACCAAGGGCAACAGATAGGGCCAGAAGCGGATGGGCGCAGCATGCCCGTTGCACACGGTGCAACCGTGCCCATGATCAGAGTGTCATATGCCCTGCTAAAGACAAAAGATGTAGAAAATGTAACCGAATTGTCCATTTTGAAGTGGTGTGTAAAACTGAATATATTAAGGAGATGCAGGCGGCAAGTGACCAAGAGGGTCAAGAAGTGTCCTCTGTAGGGTCTGTTGTTGAACGGCCATGTTCAGAAGAAGATTGGAGCGTTACTCTTACTGTAATGAGAGCCAAAGATGCTTTTAAGATTGACATAGGAGCAGACATCACTGTAATGTCCCTTGCAGCATTCATAAAACTGCATCGACAGCCTCAGTTGGTGAAAGTTACAACAAAAGTCCATAGTCTTGGTGGCTACATTTATTGTGCAGGGAAATTTCTTGCCAGCTGCGAGTACAAGCAAAGGAAATTCACCATGTGGGTGCATGTTATTAGAGGTCAGTGTGTTAACAACTTATTGAGCAGAAAAGCAGCCTGTGGTTTGGGCCTAGTAGTGAATGAGATCTCAGAAGATATGTTTGGTGAATTGGTCCTACGGTATTGCAACCCAGTCCATATATCACTTAAAGGTGACGCAGTCTCATACAGCATTACCACTCCCCGTAGAATTCCATTCCCGCTCAAATGGAGAAGGAGCTTCTGCGTATGAAGAATATGAGGGTTATTGAAGAAGTTGTTGAAGCAACTGACTGGTGTGCCCCGCTCAAGTGCAGAAGGAGCTTCTGCGTATGAAGAATATGAGGGTTATTGAAGAAGTTGTTGAAGCAACTGACTGGTGAGTCCCGCTCAAGTGGAGAAGGAGCTTCTGCGTATGAAGAATATGAGGGTTATTGAAGAAGTTGTTGAAGCAACTGACTTGTGTGCCCCCATTGTGCCTGTTGCGAAAAAAACGGGAAGGTACGCATCTGCGTAGACTTGAAAAGGCTGAATGAGGCAGTTAAGAGAGAGAGAGAGATGTTTTGCCGACACTTGAAGACATAGCTCCAAAATTGGCTGGGGCGAAGTTCTTCTCTACATTGGATGCTTCTAGAGGCTTCTGGCAGATACCTCTAGATCCAAAGTGCCATAAACTGACCACCTTCATTACACCGTGTAGGTCGGTTTTGCTTCTGCAGACTCCCCCTTCAGGATATCTTCTGCTCCTGAAATCTTTCAAAGATAATTGAGTTCTTTCCTAAGAGACCATGTGGGCACGGCAGTCATCATGGACGACATCTTGGTGTATGGGTCTACATTGGAGGAACATGATCAGCGACTGAGCTGTGTGCTGCACACTATTAGAGAGTCCAGGTTGTAGTTAAATAAAGAGAAATGCTATTTTAGGAAAGCTGAGTTATGTTACTTTGGGCATATCATCAATGGGGATGGCATCAAGCCAGACCCCGAGAAAATATGTGCTATTGAACAGATGAAAAGTCCTTCTGATGTACATAAGCTGAGACAAATATTGGGCCTTGTAAATTATGTGGGCAGGTTCCTTCCAGATTTATCCACTATACTACACCCCTTTCACAGAGTTGCTAAAGAAAGATGTTGCCTGGGTCTGGGGACCTTCACAGGAAGAATCTTTTATGCATGTCAAATCCCTGCTGGGGTCTGCCCCAGTGTTGGGGTTCTACAAGCCTTCCAAAAAGACTGTGGTTAGTGCTGATGCGAGCAGTTATGGGTTAGGGGCCGCCCTCCTGCAGTTGAATGAGAACAAACTACAGCCCATCGCCTACTGTTCCCGTACACTGACGGCTGCTGAGTCGAAATACGCCCAAATTGAGAAAGAGTGTCTGGCTACAGTTTGGGCCTGTGAGCGCTTTCAGCGTTACCTAGTGGGTTTAGAGAAATTTAGTCTGGAGACTGACCATAAACCACTAGTCCCTCTAATCAACTCCTATGATATTGACAAAACACCCCTAAGATGCCAGAGACTTCTAATGAGGCTGTTCAGGTTCAACGTTCAGGCAAAGATACACTTTCCAGGCTCCTGCTGGCTGCTGCTGAAGAATATTCAACGGAATCGGATGTGAAGGTGTATGTAGATTCAGTTCTGGCCTCCAAATCCATTTCTTCAGGGAAGCTAGAACAAATAAGAAAAGAGACATATTTAGATACAGACCTTCAAGAAGTTATGAAGTACATAAAAGGAGGTTGGCCCAAGAGTCGGGCAGCCTGGATGTCTTTAAGTTCTTACAAGTCAGAAAGGTCACAGCCCACGGATCTGGATGGGTTGGTGCTGTTCGCATTGTTATTCCTGTTAGCATGCGGCAGGAGATGTTAAACAGGATTCATGATGGCCACTTAAACATTACAAAGTGCAGAGAAAGGGCAGCTACGGCAGTATGGTGGCCTGGGATCAGTTCCGGCATTACAAGTCATGTGTCAAAATGTGCCTTTTGCCGGGAACACACGGGCCTACTCAGAGAAGGGAGCCCATGATTTCTACTCCGTTGCCTGCAGGCCCGTGGCAGAAAATAGCTGCTGATTTGTGCGGGAAAAAGTACCTAGTCGTGATTGACTACTATTCCAGGTAGTTGGAGATTGCACCCTTGAATGAAATCACAAGTCAAGCAGTTATCACTCGTCTCAAGAGTTTGTTCACCCGGTGTGGCATACCAATGGAGTTGGTAAGTTATAACGGAATGCAGTTTGCTTCCACAGAGTTCAGTTCTTTCAGCAGAGAATATGATTTTGTACATTCCACATCAAGTCCACATTACCCGCAGGCCAATGGAATGGCTGAAAGAGCAGTTCAAACAACAAAGTTCATTTTGAAGCAATCTGAGCCGTACCTCCCTCTTGTCCTATAGGGCGACTCCCATTCAAGGCCACAGGGTTTAGCCCTGCACAGCTAATGCTAGGACGCCAGATTGCAAAGTGTCAGAATTAAACTGGATCATGAGAAGAAATGGAAGACGCTTGCTACGGTAATTGGATGCTCTCCAGAACCAAGGTCTTATGTAGTCCTTACTGATGGAGGGACATTTACACGTCGAAATCGAAAACATCTTCAGCCTGTACCTGAGAGTTTGGAACTGGATGCCTCTGTTTTAAGAGCGGTGCCTTCCCCTCAGCAAGATCACAGCGAGGATATGTCTTTGCCTCCAGCAGACTCTCAATCACCTTCTTCTGTATCAGAGGACAGTTCATGTAGAGTTACATCAATTGGAAGAGTGGTGAAACTTCCGGCCCGATATCGGGATTAGCACTAGTTAGAGCAGTGACCGGAAGTATGGGCAGAATAATCCCATGGTCACTGTGGACTAGGGTAGTCTACCCCGATGTTCAAGTCAGTATGTAATTCATGTTGTTCATACAGATATTTTCTTTAACTTATTTGTTACATGCAATACAAAACTGTTGTTGTATGCTTCTTGTATACCTTGTTATTTGTTGTATTCAAATGAAAAAAATTTATGCTTTGTCCTTTGAAAAGGGGGAAGATGTGATGAGAGAGGGAAGTGACGTCTCCTGATGGGGGCGTGGTATTAGGTCCGTTATTGTCTATGTCGCAGTTACTAAGTGAGATGTATTATGCCAGATGTACACTTCCATGCTCTGAAATAAAATAACTTTGTACCTTCTATACTGTGTCCTGCATCTCATGACAGGCTCATATGCTAATTTCTAAGCCCTTGAAGGCTGCCTCTTATCTCATGGCATTTTGACAATTTTTCACAGCTAGAGGGCATTAGTTTGTGTGTGCCATATAGATAACATTGTGCTCATGCACGTGGAGTTAACTAGGAGTCAGCACTGATTGGCTAAAATGCAAGTCTGTCAAAAGAACTGAAATAAGGGGGCAGTCTGCAGAGGTTTAGATACAAGGTAATTACAGAGAAAAAAAGTATATTAATATAACAGTGTTGGTTATGCAGAACTGAGGAATGGGTAATAAAGCGATTATATATCTTTTTAAACAATAACAATTTTGTAGTTGACTGTCCCCCCCCGTCAAGGTTATATACTGGACACCTGGAAACCCTAAATAAAATAGAGACATCATTAAAATAGCTTCTCACTAAATTCACATTTAAAAAAGTAGCTTTATTGCACAACCACATACAACAAACCAATTTTCCAGTGACCGTACGCTTGTTGAATGCTCAAATGTTTCAGAATACAAAATTACGTGCAGTAAATAAGGTAGTATTTGTGTTTTAGTTTATTAAAATCAGTGGCGGCTTTTTGGTTACTGATGCATGCTTTGAGGGTTTCATGGTGTCCCAGCTTGTGAAGTACTCAGTATAGTTGTTCCTGTACGACTTTCGGATTTTGTGTCTGGGAGCGTGTGTGATTTTGAGTTTGAGAGGCTATTTTTACTTATGTTTTGTACTCACAGTAGAGTCAGTTTGATAAGGACATGACAGAGGGGTGTCTATCTCCTCCCTCACAGGGGTGCACTCTCTTTGCCCTCTTTCTCAGTTCTCACTCAGTCTATGCTGCAGCCGATGTTGCCTTCTGCGATTCTCCTCCTCCCCCAAGAGCATTATAGCCACCTCCAAACCACAGGAGGGAGATTGGAAGACATGCAATAAGCTGAAAGTATAGACAGACTTGCTGTGCCAACACCTTCCTGCTCGATCACCACATCTAGAGGCCTTCCTTAAAGAAGCACTGTTTCCATATTTAGGCAACGTTGGATCATGGTACTTGTAGTTTCAGGGAAATTACATTTAATTTGCGGGCATCAGGGAGCCACTATTACAATGAGGGAGACTCCCTGAACTTCAGGGAGAGTTGGGATGTCTGAAAAACATAATATATAGTTTAAGTATTTTTTTTTTTGGCATAATTTTCTTTTCAATTATTATTATTAATATAAATACAATTTATGTATTACTTGTCAACATATTAACAAAGTAAATTGATTAAAAGATATTTTGAAAAACTTAACAGATAGAGGACCTTGTTCATCAGTCTCTATTAGCTGTAAACCACCTTTACATGAGATGATCAACAGAACAGATGGACTCATGACCTTGCCTTCTAAAGGTCTATTTGAATATCTGCCCTTTGAAATTTTTAAGCTGCCCAAATTACATTAATTACATTACAGTAATCCATAACAGAAAGGGATTTTACTGACTTTTCAAGGTTGTTCTAGCAGGCGTTTTCACATTCACAAAAGCAAATGTTATGTTATATCAAAGTAAACATAAAAAGAAAAATATTGTTTTCTTGCTAAGGGTTAGATTAAAAGTAGAGTACAATTTAGCAGTTCCGCTCGAGTGCAAGATACAGTAGACGGAGGCTTTTTGTGCATCAAGTTGCGCTTGTATTACAAGTTATTACAAGAATATAAAAAGTTGGCACACAAGCAAAAAAATTAAACACGCCTTAGACTTCAATGGAGAGAGAAAACTGCAAAAAAAAAACTAACATCTATACTCACGCGCTAACCCGACTGTGATTATTCAAGTGCGCTCAACACGACATGAATTATGAATATTTCACATTCCAATGTTCTTCACATAGAAGAAAACCCCCTAAACTGACGCACACCCACATAGCAAACTACCCGCTACACTATTATACCCTAATACACCACACCCCCATTGCAAAGTACCCCATTACATGATTACCACCTAAACCGACAAACCCCCATATCGCAAAGTTCACCCACTACACAGAAATGCTTGTGCAATGTTAAATGCTGACAGTGTATGCTGTCTGCATTTAGCGAGGTCGAGCAGACATGATTTGTTACATGTCCTATTGACTTTTAATAAATTTACCCCTAAGTCTATACACACACAAACAGTGTATATATATATATATATATATATATATATATATATATATATATATATATATATATATATATATATATATATTTGCACACACACACATTTAAAAAAGCACATGCTGAGCTGCATAATAATTATATGTATGTATAAAATCTGTACACAGATAGTAGGAGTGGAATCACATAAAAGTGATATATCTATAATTTTACACACATATATTTATTTATTTGTGTGTGTGTGTGTGTGTATAAATATTCCTTGGTAAACAAAATCTTATTACTGACACACGGGCAGTGCATTGCACTGTTCCTCAAATCCCACCATCAATTTTCCCTAACTTGTTAAATCATCATGCAAAAGAATTTACTAGTGTGCACAGGCATACCAAGCACTGAGCTGCTGGTCAGATCAGGCAGGGAAACAAAATCTAGCTTGTCTCAGCCTCTTTAATATTTGGGAGAAAAAAATTGCAAACATTTCATGAGTTATTGAACATTAGCACATGAATCACAAACCAAAAGTCAGTAGGCGTACAATGTGCAACCCTCTAGAATAAAAACAGAAATTTGCCTAATATTGTTGTTTGGCATATGTAAGTATAAGGTTGCCAAACCTGGGCATTAGTCACCATGCGGTTCTAAGGAGGCACTGGGGGTGCTATACTCCCCCATACATTATTTAAGCACCCCCCACTCTAAAATGTTCCAGCTAACCATTATTTGGAAGGTTAAGCCTTTTCCATATCCTATCTCCAAAAGTGTACACAGTGCAAGGGAAGCTGTGAATAGACAGAGAATGAGGAGAAAGAAAAGAAAAAAAACAGTAAAATATAGTTCCATCACTTTTTCACTGGATATTTACTGCACATCAAAATATCATGTTATAATTCCACCCCTGGTTGTCTTTCCCATTACTTTATTACAACTGATAACAAAAAAGCTACTATTAATGCAGGTAGCAAATTTTAATGCTGTCCTATCAATTTCTGTGCTCCATTAGAAAGAAAACATCTTCCCTACATACTATTCCAGGGGGCTCATGCTCATATCAGAGACTATGTTCGGGAGTGCTATACACATTGCATATACCTGTGCATAGCCGCACTCAGCCTGATATTTCTTAGTCCGCTTTTCTCTCTTCGAGTTCTCCGTGAAGATTAAAATGTAGCTGGGTTTAGGGCTAGGCAGGTAAGGCCACATGCATCTGGCTGCTGCCTGATATGAGAAAGAGAAGTTTTTCTGTTACTGTCAGTGGCTGCAGACACTGTTAACCCCCTAAGTGGCTGCAGACACTGTTAACCCCCTAACCACCACACCCCACATCGCAAACTACCCTGCTACACAATTAACCCCTTTATTCGCCACACACCCCCATCACAAAGTTCCCCATAACCTCCTAACAGCTAATCTCCTAACACCCCTAACCTAACAACAACAAAAAAACTACCAATACAGAAAAAAAAAATACCATTACAGATAATTAAAATAAATTAACAAAAATAGAAAACCCCAACCATTAAGACATATGCTAAAGCTAATGTTCCCTGAAAAAAAAGCTAAACTTATACTAAAACATGCTCTAAAAATTGCCCTCAAAATGGCATTTGTCATGCAGTGCCCAAGTTGAAGTGAATAGCTCTTTTGGTGAACAAATGCCTATCCTAAAACCAAGGTAACCTCCCCCAAAAAACCTAACTTTAAAAAGCATACACTTAAATTGCCCTTAGAAGGGCATTTTTCAGGGTATTGCCAAAAAATGATCCCGGCTGTTTTGTGAATTAAAAAATAAACTTTCTTTCATGTAATTGGCAAGAGCCATGAGTCCATGAGCTAGTGACGTATGGGGATATACAATCCTACCAGGAGGGGCAAAGTTTCCCAAACCTCAAAATGCCTAAAAATACACCCCTCACCACAGCCACAATTCAGTTTTACAAACTTTGCCTCCTATGGAGGTCGTGAAGTAAGTTTGTGCTAAGATTTCAACATTGATATGCGCTTCTCAGCATTTTGAAGCCCGATAGCTCTCAGAGTACAGTAAATTTAAGACGGATGTGAAGGGAGTATCCCCTATTGAATGCAATGTTTTTCCTCACGGGAAATCTATTTCATAGGTTCTTTGTTATCGGTTGTAGAGATTCATCTCTTACCTCCCTTTTCAGATCGACGAAATACTCTAATATTCCATTACCTCCACTGATAACTGTTTCAGTACTGGTTTGGCTATCTGCTTTATGTGGATGGGTGTCTTTCAGTAAGTATGTTTTTATTTCTTAAGACACTCTCAGCTATGGTCTGGCACTTTATGTATTAATATAAAGTTCTAAATATATGTATTGTACTTATATTTGCCATGAGTCAGGTTTATGTATATTTCCTTTTTGCAGACTATTCAGTTTCATATTTGGGAAAACATATTTAGGAAAATATTTTTCTTACCTAGGGTTTAGTCTTTTTTTCAAATTGACTGTTTTTTCATTATATTTTCACGGGCAAAATTAGGCTTGCGAGGCGCAAAATGTTGATGTTTATTGCGTCATTTTTGGCTCAAAGGTACGTCCGGTGACGCAAGTTCTTCATTTCCGGCGTCTTAGTTTTACACAAGGTTGCGTCTGCAATGACGCAAGTGTGTTCCGGATGTTGTTAGCGCCAAAAAATTTCATTTTGTCTTGTGGTCATACTTGGCGCCAAATAATTTCATTATTTAAAACCCCATTCCTATGTGCCTCTTGCATTTTTTCTATATCAGAGGGCTATGCTATTTGCATTTTTTTTCTCATTCCTGAAACTGCCATATAAGGAAATTGATAATTTTGCTTTATATGTTGTTTTTTCTCTTACATTTGCAAGATGTCTCAATCTGATCCTGTCTCAGAAACCACTTTTGGAACCCTGCTGCCTGATAACAGTTCTACCAAAGCTAAGTGTATCTGTTGTAAATTTGTGGAGATTATATTTCCAGCTGTGGTATGTAATAGTTGTCATGATAAGCTTTTACATGCAGAGAATGAATCCATCAGTAATAGTACAATGCCTGTTGTTCCTTCAACATCTAATGTACATGATATCCCTGTGAATATAAAAGATTTTGTTGCTGATGCAATTCAGAAGGCTTTGTCTGCTATCCCTCCTTCTAATAAACGTAAAAGGTCTTTTAAAACTTCTCATAAAGTTGATGAAATTTCAAATGACCGACAACATACTGAACTATCCTCCTCTGATGAGGATCTATCTGACACCTCAGATATCGATACTGACAAATCTACTTATTTATTTAAAATGGAGAATATTCGTTCCTTGCTAAAAGAGGTGTTGTTTACATTGGATATTGAGGTAACTAGTCCTCTTGATATTAAAACTAGTAAACATTTAAACTATGTTTATAAACCTCCTGTGGTTACTCCAGAAGTTTTTCCAATTCCTGATGCGATTTCTAATATGATTTCTAATGAATTGAATAGGCCTGGTACTTCTTTTATCCATTCTTCAAGGTTTAAAAAAGTGTATCCTTTGCCAGCAGTTAGTTTGGAGTTTTGGGAAAAGATCCCCAGAGTTGATGGAGTTATTTCTACTCTTGCCAAACGTACTACTATTCCTATGGAAGATAGTACTTCATTTAAAGACCCTTTAGATAGGAAACTTGAATCTTATCAAAGGAAAGCTTATTTATATTCTGGCTATCTTCTCAGGCCTGCAATTTCTTTGGCTGATGTTGCAGCTGCATCAACTTTTTGGTTGGAAAGTGTAGCGCAACAGGAAACAGATCCTGATTTGTCTAGCATTGTTCGCTTGCTTCAACATGCTAATCATTTTATCTGTGATGCCATTTTTGATATCATCAAAATTGATGTTAAATCTTTGTCTTTGGCTATTTTAGCTAGAAGAGCTATGTGGCTTAAATCTTGGAATGCTGATATGGTATCTAAATCTAGATTACTATCTCTTTCTTTCCAAGGTAAAAATTTATTTGGTTCTCAGTTGAATTCAATTATTTCAACTGTCAATGGGGGGAAGGGAGTTTTTTTGCCTCAGGATAAAAGACCTATGGGTAAATCTAAAATTTCTAACCGTTTTTGTTCCTTTCGACAAAATAAGGAACAAAAACCCAATCCTTCCCCAAAGAATCTGGTTCCAATTGGAAACCTTTTTCAAGTTGGAATAAATCCAAGCCGTTTAAAAAAACCAAAGTCAGCCCCCAAGTCTGCATGAAGGTGCGGCCCTCATTCCAGTTCAGCTGGTAGGGGGCAGATTAAGATTCTTCCAAAGTATTTGGGCAGATTCTGTCCAAAATCAATGGATTCAGAGTATTGTCTCTCAAGGGTATCGAATAGGATTCAGAGTAAGACCTCCTGTGAGAAGATTTTTTTTCTCTCACGCATCCCAGCAAATCCAGTAAAGTCTCAGGCTTTTCTGAAGTGTGTTTCAGACCTGGAGCTTTCAGGAGTAATCATACCAGTTCCGTTTCAGGAACAGGGTCTGGGTTTTTATTCAAATCTATTCATTGTCCCAAAGATAGAAAATTCATTCAGGCCAGTTCTGGATCTGAAAATTTTGAATCGTTTTGTAAGAGAGCCAACTTTCAAAATGGTGACTATAAGGACTATTCTGTCTTTTGTTAAGCAAGGTCATTATATGTCCATGATAGACTTACAGGATGCATATGTTCATATTCCGATTCATCCAGACCACCATCAGTTTCTGAGATTCTCTTTTCTAGACAAGCATTACCAATTTGTCACTATTCCATTTGGCCTAGTGACAGCTCCAAGAATCTTTTCAAAGGTTCTCAGTGCCCTACTCTCTGTAATCAGAGAACGGGGTATTGCGGTGTTTCCTTATTTGGACGATATCTTGGTACTAGCTCAGTCTTTACATTCTGCAGAATCTCACATGAATCAACTAGTGTTGTTTATTCAAAAACATGGTTGGAGGATCAATTTACCAAAAAGTTCCTTGATTCCTCAGACAAGGGTCACCTTTTTAGGTTTCCAGATAGATTCAGTGTCCATGACTCTATCTCTAACAGACAAGAGGCAATTAAAATTGGTTTCAACTTGCCGGAACCTTCAGTCTCTATCATTCCCTTCAGTAGCTATGTGCATGGAAGTTTTAGGTCTCATGACTGCAGCATCGGATGCGATCCCCTTTGCTCATTTTCATATGAGACCTCTCCAGCTTTGTATGCTGAATCAGTGGTGCAGGGATTATAGAAAGATATCACAATTAATATCCTTAAATCCCAATGTTCGACTCTCTCTGACTTGGTGGTTAGATCATCACCATTGTATAGTTCAAGGGGCCTCTTTTGTTCATCCAACCTGGACTGTGATCACTACAGATGCAAGTCTTTCAGGTTGGGGAGCTGTCTGGGGATCTCTGACAGCACAAGGGGTTTGGAAATCTCAAGAGGCGAGGTTACCAATCAATATTTTAGAACTTCGTGCTATTTTCAGGGCTCTTCAGGTTTGGCCTCGGTTGAAGAGAGAACCGTTCATTTGTTTTCAGACAGACAATATCACAACTGTGGCATATGTCAATCATCAGGGTGGGACTCACAGTCCCCAAGCTATGAAAGAAGTATCTTGGATACTTGCTTGGGTGGAATACAGCTCCTGTCTAATTTCTGCAGTTCATATCCCAGGTATAGACAATAGGGAAGCGGATTATCTCAGCCGTCAGACTTTACATCCGGGGGAGTGGTCTCTCCATCCAGATGTGTTTTATCAGATTGTTCAGATGTGGGGTCTTACAGAAATAGATTTGATGGCTTCCCATCTAAACAGGAAACTTCCCAGGTTCCTGTCCAGGTTCAGGGATCCTCAGCCAGAGGCGGTGGATGCGTTAGCAGTTCCTTGGTGTTACCAACCTGCTTATATCTTCCCGCCTCTAGTCCTTCTTCGAAGAGTGATTTTCAAGATCATCAAGAAACAATCGTTTGTGTTGCTGGTAGCTCCAGCATGGCCACACAGGTTTTGGTATGCAGATCTTGTTCGGGTGTCCAGTTGCCAACCTTGGCCACTTCCTTTAAGATCAGACCTCCTGTCTCAAGGTCCATTTTTCCATCAGGATCTCAAATCATTAAATTTGAAGGTATGGAAATTGAAGCCTAGTGCTTAGTCATAGAGGTTTCTCTGACTCAGTGATTAATACTATGTTACAGGCTCATAAATCTGTTTCTAGGAAGATTTATTATAGAGTTTGGAAGATTTATATTTCATGGTGTTCTTCTCATAAATTCTCCTGGCATTCTTTTAGAATTCCTAGAATTTTACAGTTTCTTCAGGATGGTTTGGATAAAGGTTTGACTGCAAGTTCCTTGAAGGGACAAATCTCTGCTCTTTCTGTTTTATTTCACAGAAAGATTGCTAAGCTTCCTGATATTCACTGTTTTGTACAGGCTTTGGTCCGTATCAAGCCTGTCATTAAATCAATCTCTCCTCCTTGGAATCTTAATTTGGTTTTGAAAGCTTTACAGGCTCCTCCGTTTGAACCTATGCATTCTTTGAACATTAAACTACTTTCTTGGAAAGTGTTCCTTTTGGCAATCTCTTCTGCTAGAAGAGTTTCCGAATTGTCTGCTCTTTCTTGTGAATCTCCTTTTCTGATTTTCCATCAGGATAAGGCAGTTTTGCGGACTTCATTTAAATTTCTACCTAAGGTTGTGAATTCTAACAACATTAATAGAGAAATTGTTGTTCCTTCTTTGTGTCCTAATCCTAAGAATACTTTGGAGAGATCCTTACATTCTTTGGATGTTGTAAGAGCTTTGAAATATTATGTTGAAGCTACTAAAGATTTTAGGAAGACTTCTAGTCTATTTTTTATCTTCTCTGATTCTAGGAAAAGTCAGAAGGCTTCTGCCATTTTCTTGGCATCTTGGTTAAAGCTTCTGATTCATCAGGCTTATTTGGAAATGGGTTAGGCCCTGGAATTACAGCTCATTCTACTAGATCAGTCTCCACTTCGTGGGCTTTTAAGAATGAAGCTTCAGTTGATCAGATTTGTAAAGCAGCAACTTGGTCTTCTTTGCATACATTTACTAAATTCTACCATTTTGATGTATTTGCTTCTTCAGAAGCAGTTTTTGGTAGAAAAGTTTTTCAGGCAGCTGTTTCAGTTTGATTCCTCTGCTCATGTTTAAGTTTTTTTCTTTTCATTTATGAGAATAAACTTATATTTTGGGTTGTAGATTCATTTTTTCAGCAGAAAATGGCTGTTATTATTGTTATCCCTCCCTCTCTAGTGACTCTTCTGTGGGTATTACTATCCCATACATCACTAGCTCATGGAATTTTGCCAATTGAAAGACTCATGACTTTTTGCCATGAAAGAAAACATAATGTATGTAAGAACTTACCTGATTTTGATGTTGTGATGTGAGAAGTTCTCAATAATAAAAACTTTAAAGTGTAAAGAACTTACCTGATAAATTAATTTCTTTCATATTTGCAAGAGTATATGAGACCCACCCTTTTATGATGATTATGATTTTTTGTATAAAGCACAATTATTTCCAATTTCCTTTTTTGATGCTTTTTACTCCTTTCTTTATCACCCCACTACTTGGCTATTCATTAAACAGAATTTTGGGTGTGGTGAGGGGTGTATTTATAGGCATTTTGAGGTTTGGGAAACTTTGCCCCTCCTGGTAGAATTGTATATCCCCATACGTCACTAGCTCATGGACTCTTGCCAATATGAAAGAAATTAATTTATCAGGTAAGTTCTTACATAAATTATGTTATTCAAAAAAACTAGCCTAAAAAAAATGTTGCCTGAAAAGGGCATTTGGTAAGGCATTACCCTAAAGTGATTCCAGCTCTTTTGTGAATGAAAAGAAAAACTATTCTAAAAAAAGCCTAATAAAAAAAACGCTATCCTGAAAAGAGTATTTGGTAAAAAAAAACTATCCTAAAAAAGAGAGACCCAAGAACCTTGTAAATTTTGGGAGCAGTAGCCATACCAAACGGTAGAGCAACGAACAGAAAACGTTATTTCATGAATGCAAATCTTAAAAACGGATGATAATCCTTGTGAATAGAGATAAGAAGATAAGCATCCTTAGATCTATATAGGACATGAACTGTCCTCTATAGACAAGAGGAATAATTGTCCGAATGGTCTCCATCTTGAAAGAAGGAACAATGAGAAACATGTTTAAAGTTTTCAGGTCCAGAACAGGTATATAACTTCCTTCTTTTGACTGAAAAAGGCTCCTGCCTTTACAAGATTCTATGGAACATGAGACAGAAAAAACCTTCCCCTGGGAGGCCTTGATCTGAAACCTATTCTGTTTCCTTGGAAAATAATGTTCAGAACACATGTATCTTGAACAGAATAAAACCAATCCCCATGAAAGGGCATAATCTGTCCCTGCCAGGCGATCTGGATTGTGGGGCTGCAGCTTCATGCAGACTTGGTAGTGGAAAAAGGCTTCTTGTACTGTTTAGCCCTATTCCAATTTTGGGTCTGGTTTCCAGGGGAAGAACCATGCTTCTGGGCAAAGAGGCAGAGGTGGACTTCTGGTTCTTAGATTAACAAATGAAACAAAAATGGTTAGAAGCTCTGGGATTATCTGTAGACTTCTTATCCAAAGGGAGAAAAGCTCCTTTCCCCCAGTCAGCATAGATTTTTTTTTTGTCCAGACCAGACCCAAACAACACCTTCCCCTTAAAAGGAAGAGTCAGAAGTCTGGATTTAGAAACCATGTCAGCAGACCATGATTTCAACCACAAGGCCCTACTAGTCAAGACTGCTATAGCCATATTCTTAGTATTGATCTTAATAATAGCAATAACCATATCACAAATTAAATCATTATCTGTTTCCAAAAGTTTTAATTGAATATAAAACTCTTCACCAGCAGGTTCCTCAGAAAAACCCTTACACCAAAGGATAGAAGCTGCAGCTACGGAAACAATACTAAATGCTTGCCTAAAAAGAAAACTTGCTTGCTTAAATGCCTTTTTATGAAAATACTTCAACATAAATAGGGTCTTTAAAAGAGGTACTATCCTCAAGAGAAATATTAGTACGTTTAGTTAGTAGAAATAGCCCAATCCACTTTACGAATAGTTTCCCAAAGCTCTTATTTAGAAGCAGGCAAAGGAGACACAATTTTACATCTCTGAGCTACATTAAAAGGGATACCAGGCTTGAACCACATTTTAGAAATTATCTCAGAGATAACATTAGGAACTGGAAATACCTCTGGAGCTTTTTTTTTTATATAAATAATTTTTTATTGAGGTTTTTGAAAACAGTGACAATAGTAACTTAACTTGCATAAATGTACAACTTCATAATTGTTCATACGAGTCAAACAAAGAAAATAGCACTACCACAGATATAGATAAGACAAACCAGTTAAGCTTAAATGGTTACCACAGAGGAAAGCAATTGTCAACACATTTGTAAGTATACTTAACATAAGGAATTAAAGCTTCTCTAAAGTTGTTTGGATGGCCTTCCAACTACTAGTCGTGCTACTTATCAACATTGCGGGAAGGAGTGTATTAGAGTCATTTGGTAAGGTTACCTAGCGCGTATATATAAGAAGTGGTAGCCTATGATAGTGGTTAAAATATGCAAGTGTCTAGAATGGAACCTCATTTTTCTGATATATAATAGAAATGATTCCCTGCTTTATTTTTGTGGTCACTTTTGGACCTGAAAAGTCTAATAAGAGGTGGCGAGGGAAATTAGTTTTTGCATGGTCACTTATGGACCTAGTAAGGGGAGGGGAGATTCAGAGGATGAGCACCGCTATTCAAATGATGGAAAGGGTGGAGGGCGGAGCCATATATATAAAAGTAATTTAAGGAACATGGCGGGATCTCTAAAGTTATTTATCTTGTGGGAAACGATGACGCTGCAAATCATATGGTGTTTGGCAGCTTATCTCATATATGAACGCGAGAGAGGCTATATAAACTGTGTGGTGATAGAACATCTAACCCATATGGAACATGACTAGAAAAGTGGGCCTCAGAAGTGGTGCTTTACTGTGTATGCAGCTGAGAAGGAAGGACAGGGTTATCTTGAGTATTATAATAGGACTTATCTATTACATATGATATTAAATTGAACCAAGAGGTCCCTTATTATAAATATTAAAATTATATTTCCGTATTAAAATGTACCTTTAACTAACATTGCGATGAAACTAGAAGGTCCCTTATTATAGACTGAAAAAATTATATTTCCGTATTAAAATGTACCCTCAACTAAGTTGTGTTAACTAAGAACATTGTGATCCTAGATTCAGAGTTGTGATTATACTAAGAGGGCCTATATTATAGATATGAAAATTACATTTCTGTATTAAAATGTACCCTCACCTAGCTTTGTGATTATACCATGAGGTCCCTTATTATAGATATGAAAAGCGGTGTGCAATAGCGAGTATAACCAGTACGTGGAACTGACTCAGAGGATACGAACATCTGCTAGAATAGATACCACCTGCAATTCTTATAATAATATGTTGTAGAGTTTTAACTGTGATAGGAATATTAAGCTGGCTGCTATAGCTCCTAAGAATGCAGCCATGTATCATGTAGTAGTTGGTGACATAGTATGTTTCATAAAGCTGCATAACCCAGCTCTCATATAAACTTATTAGCATCTACATTGGTTGCCTTAACTCCATATTACAGTCTACTAATAGGTGGCTATGTTAAAGATTGAATATAGGCAAAGTCTATAATACTGACATAGTGAGCCCAAAGCCACCTGGTCATTAGGCATTTATGAATATCTATACATAAAAATTAGAATGTATGGTTCTTGTAGGTGAGGAGCTAATAGGGGTACATGTGCAGACATAATTGAAGTTATAACCTCTAAATAAGATAAGATAGCGCCAGTGTGGGCTGTCTAAATTATGAACCAGCAATACTGTATAGACATGGGCCTCAAGACAATAGCAAGTTAAGAAATAAACATCATTAATACAATAGCAGATAAACATTTAACTAGAGAATGAACACATAAAATCAAACAGCATTAGGTATATTAGGTCTAAGTATTTCTGCAGTCCACTATATCCAGTATAAGAGCACATCTAAAATGTTCTGAAATCACAGTAGACACAAAGAACTAAATAAGTACCTTACAACATTATAAGACATAACTAATATTATAATTAAACAGGTAGGTAGGATATAATACTATTGGGGGGAAAGGAGGCAAACTGTCTCCTACATATAAGTAGATGCTAAGCATTTATAAGTAGAATGTGGCAGCGCATCAGAGACCACAGTGTACATGATAACCTGATAAGGAATGTAACAACCTTATAAGGTGTAATTTGCATTGATACTAAACAATTAGAGAGCATATAAAACTGTTTATCAAACTGCCTCCTATATATAGGCACCGTAGAAATGGCTCAGAGAACTAACATAACACAGATGAGCATATATATTATAACAGGTCTGCAGAGTAATTATCCACCAGTGAGTGCACACATTGGGGGGTAGTTATCAACGCGTCTATTTTACCTGTCTTCGCCGGCCCAATACGCCCGCCTAAGCTCGCCTCACATCGCCGCCGCGGACCTGCAAAAATTTGCCTAAGTTATCAAAAAAGCTGTCAAAAAGCCGCGCACCAAGTACGGGGCGATGAGCAGCGGACTGTGAGAGTTATCACTCATCCGATCTCGTTGCTCTTCGGCTTTTTTACAGCTTTCTTGCTAGCCTGTCACTAAGCACCCACACTAAACTACACTGTTCTACCCCCTATAACGGCGCCCCCGGAACCCCCCGCAACTAAATAAAGTTACTAACCCCTAAACCGCCACTCCTAGACCCCGCCGCAACTCTTATAAATGTATTAGCCCCTAAACCGCCGCTCCCGGACACCGCTGCCACCTACATTATACCTAGTAACCCCTATCCTGCCCCCCCTATACCGCCGCCACCTATAATAAAGTTATTAACCCCTATCCTGCTGATCCCGCACCTCGCCGCAACTAAATAAATAGTTTAACCCCTAAACCGCCGCTCCCTGACCCCGCCGCAACCTATATTAAATTTATTAACCCCTATCCTGCCCCCCTACACCGTCGCCACCTATAATAAATTTATTAACCCCTATCCTGCCCCCCACTACACCGCCGCCACTGTAATAAAATTATCAACCCCTAAACCTAAGTCTAACACTAACCCTAACACCCCCCTAACTTAAATATTAATTAAATAAATCTAAATAATATTTCTATTATGAACTAAATTAATCCTATTTAAAACTAAATACTTACCTTTAAAATAAACCCTAATATAGCTACAATATAAATAATAATTATAATGTAGCTATCTTAGGATTTATTTTTATTTTACAGGCAAATTTCAATTTATTTTAACTAGGTACAATAGCTATTAAATAGTTATTAACTATTTAATAGCTTACCTAGCTAAAATAAAGAGAAATTTACCTGTAAAAAAAAAACTAACCTAAGTTACAATTACACCTAACACTACACTATACTTTAATAAATTATTCCTAATTAAAACTAAATACTTACCTGTAAAATAAACCCTAAGATAGCTACAATAAAATTAATAATTACATTGTAGCTATCTTAGGCCTAGATTTGGAGTTTGGCGTTAGCCATGAAAACCAGCGTTAGAGGCTCCTAACGCTGGTTTTAGGCTACCGCCGGTATTTGGAGTCACTCAAAATAGGGTCTAACGCTCACTTTTCAGCCGCGACTTTTCCATACCGCAGATCCCCTTACGTCAATTGCGTATCCTATCTTTTCAATGGGATTTTTCTAACTCCGGTATTTAGAGTCGTTTCTGAAGTGAGCATTAGACATCTAACGACAAAACTCCAGCCGCAGGAAAAAAGTCAGTAGTTAAGAGCTTTCTGGCTAACGCCGGTTTATAAAGCTCTTAACTACTGTGCTCTAAAGTACACTAACACCCATAAACTACCTATGTACCCCTAAACCGAGGTCCCCCCACATCACCGACACTCGAATAATATTTTTAAACCCCTAATCTGCCGACCGCCACCTACGTTATCCTTATGTACCCCTAATCTGCTGCCCCTAACACCGCCGACCCCTGTATTATATTTATTAACCCCTAACCTGCCCCCCACAACGTCGCCTCCACCTACCTACACTTATTAACCCCAAATCTGCCGACCGCAAAGCGCCGCCACCTACGTTATCCTTATGTACCCCTAATCTGCTGCCCCTAACACCGCCGACCCCTGTATTATATTTATTAACCCCTAATCTGCCCCCCTCAACGTCGCCTCCACCTGCCTACACTTATTAACCCCTAATCTGCCGACCGGACCTGAGCGCTACTATAATAAAGTTATTAACCCCTAATCCGCCTCACTAACCCTATAATAAATAGTATTAACCCCTAATCTGCCCTCCCTAACATCGCCGACACCTAACTTCAATTATTAACCCCTAATCTGCCGACCGGAGCTCACCGCTATTCTAATAAATGGATTAACCCCTAAAGCTAAGTCTAACCCTAACACTAACACCCCCCTAAATTAAATATAATTTTAATCTAACGAAATTAATTAACTCTTATTAAATAAATTATTCCTAATTAAAGCTAAATACTTACCTGTAAAATAAATCCTAATATAGCTACAATATAAATTATAATTATATTATAGCTATTTTAGGATTAATATTTATTTTACAGGTAACTTTGTATTTATTTTAGCTAGTTAGAATAGTTATTAAATAGTTATTAACTATTTAATAACTACCTAGCTAAAAGAAATACAAAATTACCTGTAAAATAAATCCTAACCTAAATTACAATTAAACCTAACACTACACTATCATTAAATTAATTAAATAAATTACCTACAAATAACTACAATTAAATACAATTACATAAACTAACTAAAGTACAAAAAATAAAAAAAGCTAAGTTACAAAAAATAAAAAAAATAAGTTACAAACATTTTAAAAATATTACAACAATTTTAAGCTACTTACACCTAATCTAAGCCCCCTAATAAAATAACAAACCCCCCCAAAATAAAAAAATGCCCTACCCTATTCTAAATTAAAAAAGTTCAAAGCTCTTTTACCTTACCAGCCCTTAAAAGGGCCTTTTGTGGGGCATGCCCCAAAGAATTCAGCTCTTTTGCTTGTAAAAGAAAAATACAACCCCCCCAACATTAAAACCCACCACCCACATACCCCTAATCTAACCCAAACCCCCCTTAAAATAACCTAACACTAATCCCCTGAAAATCATCCTACCTTGAGTCGTCTTCACTCAGCCGAGCAGCGATGGAACTGAAGAGGAGACCCGGAGTAGCAGAAGTTATCCTCCAAGCGGCGCTGAAGAAATCTTCCATCCGATGAAGTGATCCTCCAAGCGGCGCTGAAGAAGTCTTCCATCCGAGCGATGTCATCTTCCAAGAGGCGCTGAAGAAGTCTTCTATCCGGGCGATGTCATCTTCCAAGCGTGGTCTTCAATCTTCATCCCGCCGACGCGGAACATCCTTCTTTACCGACGGACTACCGACGAATGAAGGCTCCTTTAAGGGACGTCATCCAAGATGGCGTCCCTTCAATTCCGATTGGCTGATAGGATTCTATCAGCCAATCGGAATTAAGGTAGGAAAAATCTGATTGGCTGATTGAATCAGCCAATCAGATTCAAGTTCAATCCGATTGGCTGATCCAATCAGCCAATCAGATTGAGCTCGCATACTATTGGCTGTTCCGATAACTTCTGCCGCTCCGGGTCTCTATTGGAGGATAACTTCTGCCGCTCCGGGTCTCCTCTTCGGTTCCATCGCTGCTCGGCTGAGTGAAGACGACTCAAGGTAGGATGATCTTCAGGGGATTAGTGTTAGGTTATTTTAAGGGGGGTTTGGGTTAGATTAGGGGTATGTGGGTGGTGGGTTTTAATGTTGGGGGGGTTGTATTTTTCTTTTACAGGCAAAAGAGCTGAATTCTTTGGGGCATGCCCCACAAAAGGCCCTTTTAAGGGCTGGTAAGGTAACTTTTTTAATTTAGAATAGGGTAGGGCATTTTTTTATTTTGAGGGGGTTTGTTATTTTATTAGGGGGCTTATATTAGGTGTAAGTAGCTTAAAATTGTTGTAATATTTTTAAAATGTTTGTAACTTATTTTTTTTATTTTTTGTAACTTAGCTTTTTTTATTTTTTGTACTTTAGTTAGTTTATGTAATTGTATTTAATTGTAGTTATTTGTAGGTAATTTATTTAATTAATTTAATGACAGTATAGTGTTAGGTTTAATTGTAACTTAGGTTAGGATTTATTTTACAGGTAATTTTGTATTTCTTTTAGCTAGGTAGTTATTAAATAGTTAATAACTATTTAATAACTATTCTAACTAGCTAAAATAAATACAAAGTTACCTGTAAAATAAATATAAATCCTAAGATAGCTACAATGTAATTATTAATTATATTGTAGCTATCTTAGGGTTTATTTTACAGGTAAGTATTTAGTTTTAAATAGGAATAATTTATTTAATGATAGTGTAGTGTTAGGTGTAATTGTAACTTAGGTTAGTTTTTATTTTACAGGTAAATTTCTCTTTATTTTAGCTAGGTAAGCTATTAAATAGTTAATAACTATTTAATAGCTATTGTACCTAGTTAAAATAAATTGAAAGATGCCTGTAAAATAAAAATAAATCCTAAGATAGCTACAATATAATTATTATTTATATTGTAGCTATATTAGGGTTTATTTTAAAGGTAAGTATTTAGTTTTAAATAGGATTAATTTAGTTCATAATAGAAATATTATTTAGATTTATTTAATTAATATTTAAGTTAGGGGGGTGTTAGGGTTAGTGTTAGACTTAGGTTTAGGGGTTAATAAATTTATTACAGTGGCAGCGGTGTAGTGGGGGGCAGGATAGGGGTTAATAAATGTATTATGGGTGGCGACGTTGTAGGGGGGGCAGATTAGGGGTTAATAAATTTAATATAGGTTGCGGCAGGGTCCGGGAGCGGCGGTTTAGGGGTTAATACATATATTATAGTTGCGGTGGGCTCCGGGAGCGGCGGTTTAGGGGGTAATAACTTTATTTAGTTGCGGCGGTGTATGGGGGACAGATTAGTTTTGTTTAGACTCGGGGTACATGTTAGGGTGTTAGGTGTAGACAGCTCCCATAGGAATCAATGGGATGTCTGGCAGCAGCGAACTTGTACTTTCGCTATGGTCAGACTCCCATTAATTCCTATGGGATCCGCCGCCTCCAGGGTGGCGGTTTGAAAACCAGGTACGCTGGGCCAGAAAAGTGCCGAGCGTACCTGCTAGTTTTTTGATAACTAGCAAAAGTAGTCAGATTGTGCTGTACTTGTGTGCGGAACATCTGGAGTGACGTAAGAATCGATCTGTGTCGGACTGAGTCCGGCGGATTGAAGCTTACGTCACAAAATTCTACTTTTGCCAGTCTCTAGCCTTTGATAACTAAGGCGAATCAGCCTCGCCACAAATACGCTGCGGAATTCCAGCGTATTTGAGGTTGACGGCTTGATAACTAGGCCCCATTGTGGCTTCAAGCCTAAGAGTTATCATCAATACGTGTCCTTTAGGAGGAACCAGTGAATACAGTCTGTAGATATAGGCTTATATTTGCAGATAGCTATGAAATTAATACCAATTAGCCCCAGTTCCGAGGACATCAAGTACATATCAGGAGTAATAAAAACAAAGTTTATGATGGAGGGACACTCGTAGTTACTTGTGAAGGCTTTCTTTTAGCCGATGCCTGTAGCCATGATGACTCCAATTCCTGCTAACTGTGTTACGGTGAAGAGACTGTATAGCCAGATAGAAAGGTTTTTCGGCCCAGGGATCAGGCTATCACTTTGAGGATGGTGAATGCAGGCCAGCATCATGAATCTGGTTAGTGAGCCGAACCTGCACAGTTTCCCCTCTTGCTTCTTGATTCCGAGCCGACGCTCATTAGAGCCGGTACAAAGGCCTAAGATGCAGTGTATCTCATAGCAATCAGCGGCCCTCTCAGATCTCATCCCAGCTGGAGTTATAGTAGGGGTGCCAGCAGAATTCTCAGCAAACGTCGCATCGGACATCTGGCTGCCCGCTCCTTCTCTCAGGCGAGCGGCATCACTCTGTGCATGTTGGGACAAGGTAGGGGAGGATATAGTGATCTGGTGTAATAGAGTCGGTTCAGCAAGCTGTTGTTCGACAATTAGAGCCTTCTGTGTATGTGACCAGAGGTCTGCCCGCTCTGTCCCCACCTCCGTCACTGCAGGTGTTTCTGTATATTCTGAGCCGCTACAAATGACGCTTCTTAGGGAGGTAAATTGGCTCGTCATGCGTCGATCTAGTTCTATCAGGAGGTCTCTAACTTCTCCAAAATCCTCCATCCTGTTGGGGTAAAGCTGTTCAAATCTATCAGACTAGGTTGCTCTGTAGTAGCAGGAGAAGTGCGGTATACAGAATGACAGCACAGACCGCGTGGCCTGCGCCTGGGGTTATAGACTGTGAACTGCAGTAGGCCCCAAGTTCCAATGTCTCCGAGATACCTTCAGATCTCATAAATCTGAATTCTGCTTCCTCAAAAGTTGGTAGAGGTAGCTCCCTTTAAGTCCAGCGTGTTTTGAGGGTTGAAAAGTATATTAAAATAAGTATTTGTCCTTGTTTAGTCAATTATAAGAGAGGAGCTCCAGGCATATACGTCTGCTCTCCGCCCCTCTGGAGCTTTTAAGGGACAATCAAGTCAAAATTAAACTTTCATGACTCTGATAGGGCAGGCCATTTTAAACAACTTTCAATTTTACTTTTATCATCAAATTTCCTTTGTTCTTTTGGTATTCTTTGTTGAAACCTAGGTAGGCTCAAACTGATTTCTAAACTGTTGAAGATAGCCTCTTATCTCAGTGTATTTTGAAAGTTTCTCATAGTTAGAAAGTGCTTGTTCATGTGTAAGTTGAGCTTAAAGGGACACTGGGCCCAAATTTTTCCTTTTGTGATTCAGATAGAGCATGCAATTTTAAGCAAGAGAACAAAGAAAAATTGCTAATAGGAGTTAAATTAGAAAGTTACTTAAAATTGCATGCTCTATCTAAATCAAGAAAGGAAACATTTGGGTTCAGTGTCCCTTTAACTTTCTCCTCAAAAAGAAGAGAAAAGTGAAGAAGAGGGCGCTGGATATATATATGTATATACAGAAAAGGAAATATATATGTAGGAAGTGAAAAATATATAATGAGATTATCTAATATAGAGACAAATGTGATTTGGTTTACACAAATGGTGTGATACACTAAATTAGAATGCTATACAATTAAGATGAAAAATCAAAAATAATAAAAAAAACAATAAAACACAAAGGCCTCTAGTTATCAACGTGTCTACTTACCTGCCTTCGCCAGCTCCAATACACCCGCCTAAGCTCGCCTACCATCGCCGCCGCGGACCTGAAAAATCTCGCCAAAGTTATCAATAAAGCTGTCAAAAATCCGCGCACCAAGTACGGGGCGATGAGCAGCGGACTGTGATAGTTATCACTCATCCAATCTCGCTGCTCTTCGGCTTTTTCCAAGCTTTATTGCTAACCTGTCACTAAGCACCCACACTAAACTACACTGTTCTACCCCCTATACCGGCGCCCCAGGAGCCCCCCGCAACTAAATAAAGTTAGTAACCCCTAAACCGCCGCTCCCGGACACCGCCACAACTATAATAAATGTATTAACCCCTAAACCGCCGATCCCGGACCCCGCCACAACTACATAAATTGTTTAACCCCTAAACCGCCGCTCCCGGACCCTGCCGCCACCTATATTAAACTTATTAACCCCAAATCTGCCCCCCCCTACACCGTCGCCACCTATAATTAATGTATTAAACCCTATCCTGCCCCCCCTACACCGCCGCAACCTATAATACATTTATTAACCCCTATTCTGCCCCCCTACACCGCCGCCACTATAATAAAATTATTAACCCCTAAACCTAACCCTAACAACCCCCTAACTTAAATATTAATTAAATAAATCTAAATAAATATTACTCTTATTAACTAAATTAATCCTATTTAAAACTAAATACTTACCTTTAAAATAAACCCTAATATAGCTACAATATAAATAATAATTATATTGTAGCTATCTTAGGATTTATTTTTATTTTACAGGCAACTTTCAATTTATTTTAAATAGGTACAATAGCTATTAAATAGTTATTAACTATTTAATACCTACCTAGTTAAAATAAAGAGAAAATTACCTGTAAAATAAAAACTAACCTAAGTTACAATTACACCTAACACTACACTATCATTAAATAAATTATTCCTATTTAAAACTAAATACTTACCTGTAAAATAAACCCTAAGATAGCTACAATGTAATTAATAATTACATTGCAGCTATTTTAGGGTTTATATTTATTTTACAGGTAACTTTGTATTTATTTTAGCTAGTTAGAATAGTTATTAAATAGTTATTAACTATTTAATAACTACCTAGCTAAAAGAAATACAAAATTACCTGTAAAATAAATCCTAACCTAAGTTACAATTAAACCTAACACTACACTATCATTAAATTAATTAAATAAATTACCTACAAATAACTACAATTAAATACAATTAAGTAAACTAACTAAAGTACAAAAAATAAAAAAAATAAGTTACAAACATTTCAAAAATATTACAACAATTTTAAGCTACTTACACCTAATCTAAGCCCCCTAATAAAATAACAAAGCCCCCCAAAATAAAAAAAATTCTACATTAAAAAGTTAACAGTTCTATTACCTTACCAGCCATAAAAAGGGCCTTTTGCTGGGCATGCCCCAAAGAAATCAGCTCTTTTGCCTGTAAAATAAAAATACAACCCCCCCAACATTAAAACCCACCACCCACTCACACCCCTACTCTAACCCAAACCCCCCTTAAATAAACCTAACACTACCCCCTGAAGATCATCCTACCTTTAGCCGTCTTCAGCCAGTCGACCACAGATGGAACAGAAGAGGAGATCCGCAGTGGCAGAAGTCATCATCCAAGGGGCGCTGAAGAAGTCTTCCATCCGATTGAAGTCATCATCCAAGGGGCGCTGAAGAAGTCTTCCATCCGATTGAAGTCATCATCCAGGTGGCGTCTTCAATCTTCATCCATCCGGAGCGGAGCCATCTTCAGACGAGCCGACGCGGAGAAATCCTCTTCTACCAACGGACTAACGACGAATGACGGTTCCTTTAAGTGACGTCATCCAAGATGGCGTCTCTCGAATTCCGATTGGCTGATAGGATTCTATCAGCCAATCGGAATTAAGGTAGGAAAAATCTGTTACAATCAGCCAATAGAATGCGAGCTCAATCTGATTGGCTGATTAAATCAGCCAATCAGATTTTTCCTACCTTAATTCCGATTGGCTGATAGAATCCTATCAGCCAATCGGAATTCGAGGGATGCCATCTTGGATGACGTCCCTTAAAGGAACCGTCATTGTCGTTAGTCCGTCGGTAGAAGAGGATGGCTCCGCGTCAGCTCGTCTGAAGATGGCTCCGCTCTGCTCCGGATGGATGAAGATTGAATACGCCGCCTGGATGATGACTTCAATCAGATGGAAGACTTCTTCAGCGCCCCTTGGATGATGACTTCAATCAGATGGAAGACTTCTGCAGTGCCCCTTGGATGATGACTTCAATCGGATGGAAGACTTCTTCAGCGCCCCTTGGATGATGACTTCTGCCGCTGCAGATCTCCTCTTCTGTTCCATCGGTGGTCGGCTGGCTGAAGACGGCTAAAGGTAGGATGATCTTCAGGGGGGTAGTGTTAGGTTTATTTAAGGGGGGTTTGGGTTAGAGTAGGGGTGTGTGGGTGGTGGGTTTTAATGTTGGGGGGGGTTGTATTTTTATTTTACAGGCAAAAGAGCTGATTTCTTTGGGGCATGCCCAGCAAAAGGCCCTTTTTAGGGCTGATAAGGTAATAGAGCTGTTAACTTTTTAATGTAGAATAGGGTAGGGCATTTTTTTATTTTGGGGGGCTTTATTATTTTATTAGGGGCTTAGATTAGGTGTAAGTAGATTAAAATTGCTGTAATATTTTTGAAATGTTTGTAACTTATTTTTTTTATTTTTTGTAACTCAGCTTTTTTTATTTTTTGTACTTTAGTTAGTTTATTTAATTGTATTTTATTGTAGTTATTTGTAGGTAATTTATTTAATTAATTTAATGATAGTGTAGTGCTAGGTTTAATTGTAACTTAGGTTAGGATTTATTTTACAGGTAATTTTGTATTTCTTTTAGCTAGGTAGTTATTAAATAGTTAATAACTATTTAATAACTATTCTAACTAGCTAAAATAAATACAAAGTTACCTGTAAAATAAATATAAACCCTAAAATAGCTACAATGTAATTATTAATTACATTGTAGCTATCTTAGGGTTTATTTTACAGGTAAGTATTTAGTTTTAAATAGGATTAATTTAGTTAATAAGAGTAATATTTATTTAGATTTATTTAATTAATATTTAAGTTAGGGGGGTGTTAGGGTTAGACTTAGGTTTAGGGGTTAATAATTTTATTATAGTGGCTGCGGTGTAGGGGGGGCAGGATAGGGGTTAATAGGTATTATGTAGGTGGCGGCGGGGTCTGGTAGCGGCGGTTTAGGGGTTAACATATTTATTATAGTTGCGGCGGCGTCCGGGAGAGGCGGTTTGGGGGTTAATAAGTTTATTAGAGTGGCAGTGGGCTCCGGGAGCGGAGGTTTAGGGGGTAATACATTTATTTAGTTGCAGAGGTGTAGGGGGGGGGACAGATTAGGGGTGTTTAGACTCGGGTACATGTTAGGGTGTTAGGTGCAGACATCTCCCATAGGAATCAATGGGATGTCGGGCAGCGGCGAACATGAACTTTCGCTATGGTCAGACTCCCATTGATTCCTATGGTATCCGCCGCCTCTAGGGCGGCGGGTTGAAAACCGGGTACGCTGGGCAGGAAAAGTGCTGAGCGTACCTGCTAGTTTTTTGATAACTAGCAAAAGTAGTCAGATTGTGCCGAACTTGTGTGCGGAACATCTGGAGTGACGTAAGAATCGATCTGTGTCAGACTGAGTCCGGCGGATCTAAGCTTACGTCACTAAATTCTACTTTTGCCGGTCTCTAGCCTTTGATAACTAAGGCGGAATTCCAGCGTATTTGTGGTTGAAAGCTTGATAACTAGACCCCAAAATGTGGAACATTTTTGGAAGTCAAAATGTGTAAAAAAAAAAGTCGACTCCTCTTCAGGCGGATTGGCTTGCTATTGCAGATTCTATAAATAAAAGAAAGAAGAGTGCCTCATGGTGCAGAAATCTGGTATCAATTGATAAAAATATTTAGGCTAAAGTGAAAGGGGTACTCACAAAGGAAGAGCACTATATGGAAGTGCTAATATGGCAGGCTGGGCCTCTAAGTCTCCAGCTGACTGTATCACAGGACTCTCAAATGGGAATGGGTATCTTGTTATAGGAAACTAAAACAGGATAACCGCCCAATGGTGCAGAACAATTTGCAGTACCAGGAAAGTGTATAAATGATGTAGGTAAGGTACTCACATTTTGATAAGCACTAACAGAAAGTACAAATTCTAGCAGGCTGGATGTTGTAGTCACCAGCTGACTAATCTTCTTAGGTCTCCCAGGGGAAATGATTGTTGTCCAAAACTCCAGAGTTTCCAAAGTTAAAAATAAGTAGTACAAGGCAGATAATACTAAAAAGTTTTAATGTTAGAATACACAATACAAGCAATAAAATTGCAACTCGTTTCTCAGCCACAGAGAACGTTTTCTTCAGCTGAAGAAACAGCTCTCTGTAGCTGAGAAACGCGTAGCAATTTTATTGATAAATCTGATAAAGCAGAACCTGGAATGCTCATCCTAATAGACAAGGTGGTAGGTTTACTAAATGTGGAGAGGACATGATTCACTATAGCGAATCATGTCCGCTCAACATCGCTAAATGCAGACAGAAATGCGGACAGCATACACTGTCCGCATTTAACATTGCACAAGCATTTCTGGAAAAATGCTTGTGCAATGCCGCAAGCAGTAAACTGTCAATCATCCCAATCTTGATGATTTCAATCCACCACCTAAAAAGTGGCAGACAGGTTAAGGAGCAGTGGTCTTATGAGCCTGAAATGATGGGCCTCAGAAGCAGTATCCGCTGCTTAATAAATGGAGCCCTTAGACTTACTTAACTCAGAAAAGATAGTGAAAGGGATTGCCTACACTAAAAATGTTATTGTTTAAAAAGATAGATAACGCCTTTACTACACATTCCCCAGCTTTGCACAACCAACATTCTTATATTTATATACTTTATAACATTTAAACCTCTAAATTTCTGCCTGTTTCTAAGCCTCTGCAGGCTGACACTTATCTTATGTATTTTTATAGTTTTTAGCTTCCAGACAGGGCTAGTTTATGTGTGCCATATAGATAACACTGTGCTCACTCCCATGGAGTTATTCATGAGTCAGTATTAACTGTCTAAAATACAAGTCTGCAAATAACCCTGAAATAAGGGGGGCAGTCTGTAAAGGCTTAGATACAAGGTAATCACAGAGGTAAAAAGTATGTTAATATAACAGTGTTGTTTGTGCAAAATTGGGGAATGGGTAATAAAGGGATTATCATTTGTTTTAAACAATATTTTTTTTCGAGCAGACTATGGCCTCTATTTATCAATGTCTGTCAGACCTGATCTGACAGTGCGGATCAGGTCAGACAGACCTCGCTGAATACGGCGAGCAATACGCTCGCCGTATTCAGCATTGCACCAGCAGCTCACAAGAGCTGCTGGTGCAACGCCGCCCCCTGCAGACTCGCGGCCAATGGGCCGCCAGCAGGGGGGTGTCAATCAACCAGATCGTACTCGATCGGGTTGTATTGTTGTGATGTGTGTCTGTCAGGCGGACAGGTTATGGAGCAGCGGTCTTTGTGACCGCTGCTTCATAACTGCTGTTTCTGGCGAGTCTGATGACTCACCAGAAACATGGGGCATCAAGCTCCTTTCGGAGCTTGATACATATGCCCCTATCTCTTTAAAGGGATTATCAGAGACCACCTTCTCACGCTTACTGGGAGGGGGCATGGCCGCCAACATCTCAGATAAAGTAGAGTGTGCAAAATACTTAAATCCTGGAGCAAAATCTGATCAACTCCTCTGTGGAGTACAAAGAGAGGGAGGACAGATACCTTTAAAAACAAGAACATCAATAGACTGATCAGAATGCTTAAGATGATCAGTACATGTTTTCAAAGCAGAACAGGGGGATTATATCAACCATCTTACAAAAGATACACTAAATATAAGTAGGAAAAGTAGGATCTAGCTTCTGAGGTACAAATATTAACAGAGGAGAGGACAGAATCAATATGCTTCCTAATGAATAATAGATTAAACAGGCAGGTAATGAAAACATCTAAATATAGATAATGATATAAATATCACATTAAAGGCAGGATAAATAAAGTAACCTTACACCCAAAAAGCAGCTTTTGAAAGCAATGAAAATGTACCCCCTCACCAGAGGCTAATCCGATAACAGGTCAATCACACAGACATGCCCATAATACTATGCGTGCAAAAGAATGAAGCACACTAAAAAAAACAGCATGTACTCGTCATTAACGGGCAAAAAATGTTGCATGTAATGACGTGTGAAATAAACAGATGCATGAAAAGATTAAAAACTTAACACACCTCAAGGCCTACATAGGGTGAAAATAAAGTACTTAGAAACCCATACCTTAAATGCCTGACATAATAGTCCCCAAGCTAAGATATACCCATACGTGAGTATTTACTAATAGCATGCATGCTAAACAGGTGCCAAAATCAATCCCCACACTTACCTGATAGACACCCATACTACCTGGGACTAACTCACATAGGGTGTTCTTTTGCCAGTACCCATACTCCAATGACATCCCTCTGTCCAGACTGTAGCTCTCTGACAGGAAACTGGGTCTCAAAATGGTCTGAGAACCCTTCTCACAAACACCTGGAGCACCTTTCTTTTTCACCTTCCTCCTGCGAAGGCAAAGACAAGACTACTACTCCAAGTGGCCAGGGGTATAATTCCCAGGAGTAATGGATCATGGACTCTCACCACCTTTATTAAAGAATCAAACAAACAAAAAAGTTAATGGTTGTAGGTGAAAGGGATTATATTAAAGGGACATTATACACTAGATTTTTCTTTTATTATTATCGGTTATTTTTAGAGCGCCAACAAATTCCGCAGCACTATAAACAAATGCGGAGTACAGCAAAACATTTATAGGGATCAAACGGGTAGAGGGCCCTGCCAAGAGTCGCACTGTTGTAGACAGCTCTTAAGAAGGTGATCTACAAACAGCTGGACTCTTAGGCTTACATGCTGAGGGGGTTCAGGGGATAGCAATGGAGGAGAGGAATACTGATACTGGATTTTTAGATCAGTATCAGTGCAGATTATTCTTTATAATAGTGTCTATTATGTCTATTACATGCAGTTAAATGTAAATTGGTGTATAGTGTCCCTTTAATGGTGACAGCAGTAACAGGTTCAGTCGTAGGTGACAGGTGAAGGGGTTAAGGTTTGTGGTAAGGAAAAAAAAGGAAGTTTGTGGTATGTGTGGGAAAGTTTATGGGTAATATGTTTTCGTAAATTAAATCTGATGTTTTTATATTTTGTCTAATTAAAGCAAAGCCTTGGAAAGTATGTAATCATTCTATGAATAATTATGTTAAGATTACAAAAGATAATTGAATGCCTTATGTGAATCATTTCATAAAGCTACTATGAAACAAAAGGTTAAAGGGATAGTAAACACAAGAATGTTTGTTGTTTAAAAAGGTAGATAATCCCTTTATTACCCATTCCCCAGTTTTGCATAACCAACACATTTATAATAATATACTTTTTACCTCTGTGATTACCTTGTATCTATGCCTCTGCAAACTGCCCCCTTATTTCAGTTCTTTTTACAGACTTGCATTTAGAGCTAATCAGTACTGACTCCTAGGAGCTTCATATGCCTGAGCTCAATGTTATCTATATGAAACACATGAACTAACACCCTCTAGTGGTGTAAAAATGTCAAAATGCTTTCAGATTAGAGGCGACCTTCAAGGTCTAAGAAATTAGCATATGAACCTACCTAGGTTTAGATTTTTTTTTTTTTTTCAAAAGCTTTATTGAGAACAAAAAATACAATAAACATTGTAATCCATATAACAAAAACTGCAAGATTCATATGCAAAATGAGTAGGCTGCCTGTGCAAAGTCCATAGTCCATTCCTCTCTCCTGAACCAGCGGCAGAAAGGCAAGGGTGTCTCCCCACCCTGATGAAGTGTGGATACATAGTACAAGCGGATATACATAGGTGTAAATACAGTAATAAGATTACAGAACAGTTACCTCAGAATGACAGTACGTTTAGTCTGTAGTGCAGAGTCACTCTACTCCGTGTTGTGTCTTAGGATATTAATAATCTCTCTTTCCCCCATGCCTGTGTTCTAGTAAATTTGTATACGCTCTGCCCTCCACCTCTTTATTGCGGAGGGCGAGGGTCCCCCTCTGCCCAAGCTGAGAGTATAAGCTCATGCAAGTCTGTAGTACCCTGAGTTATGTGATGATATCTTTCAAGATGTAGTAAAGTGGTGACTTGCTGTTTCCAATCTGTCAGTGTAGGGACCTTTCTAGACTTCCAATTTTTGGGGATCAACATTTTTGCGCTGTTCAACATAATCGTTAGCAGCGCTCTATGTTCTTGTCTGTCAATTTTGGGCAGGGATAAATACAGGAGAATTTTAGGATCGTTAGGTATAGAACAGTCCAGAGTGTCTTTTATGTGGGAGAGGATCTCGGTCCAGTATGTGTCTAATTTAGGGCAATCCCACCAGATATGGATGAGTGAGCCCTCCCCGCCACAGTCTCTCCAGCATTTCCCTGATGTTGATTTGTATATGTGTTGTAGTCTGAATGGGGTGAGGTACCACCTGGCAAGGAATTTGTAGTTCGACTCTTGAATTCTGGCAGAGATTGAGGATTTTTTAGTGGCTTGGAAAGCTGTCCGCCATTCTTGAAATGTGAATTCTGAGTCCAATTCCCTCTCCCAAGCTTTAGTATAGGAGGGAAGTGTTTGTGTATCACCAGGTATGAGAAGCTTGTACAATTTTGAAATGGCGTGTTGTGTGCTTTTCGTTTGTAAGCAAAGGTTTTCAAAAGAGGTTTTTGGCCTTGTGAAGTGGTGTCTATGTTGGTGTGTGGCCACATAATGGGCAATTTGGGCGTGCGTGAACCAGGGCACTGGAACCTCAGGTAGTTGTTCCTGAATGTCCCCAATCTTTTTAAGGTTGTGTTCGTCTGTAATTGCTAGGAACACTCTCTCTTTCATATGTACATGTTTGTTTGATCTGATTTATCTAATGTCCCCGGGTAGGTCGGGGTTATTACAGATAGGGGTAAGTGGCGAAGGGGTACTGGATATGTTTGTTGTAGTGTTTAAGATCTTATCCCAATTGTAAAAGAAGTCTAGTAATAAAGGATAATCTGCCACTAATTTTGGTCTGTGTCTCACATGAAGCCACGCTATCAGACCCGCATTATTTGTGTTTAGTATGTCGCAGTCCAGTTGGACCCACTCTTTATTTGGATAATTCTGGCACCAGTCAAACAGTCTGTGTAAGGTGCTCGCCTTCTTGTATGTGTCTATATGTGGTACCCCTAAACCTCCATTATCTTTTGGAAAGCACAATGTTTGCCTCGCCACTCTAGGCTTGACCTCTCTCCAAATGTATTGATCTATGAGTCTTTGTATTCTGTCTAAATAGTGTGCTGGGAGGGGAGTAGGAGTCGATTGAAGAAAGTAAAGCAATCTGGGCAGGATATTCATCTTCACCACATTAATACGACCCAGCCAGGATATCGATTTATTTCTCCACCTGGATAAATCCGTAACCAAATCATTTTCTAATTTTTTGTAATTAGCAAGAAATATTTCCTGAAGGTCAGGTGACAAATATATACCAAGGTATTTCATCTTTGTCTGTTTTGTAGTAAGTTGGGTAGAGTCTCATTGTCATAAGTAAAGTTTAGGAATTCAGATTTGTTTAAGTTGAGGTGGAAGTTTGAGACCCTTCCAAAGTCAGCAAATGTCTCCAGGGCTCTGGGTATGGATACGCCTATATCGGTGAGAGTGAGTAGAACGTCATCGGCATACAGTGCCAGCTTGTGTTCCTGGGTTTTGGTAT
Source organism: Bombina bombina (assembly GCF_027579735.1). Taxonomy (NCBI): domain Eukaryota; kingdom Metazoa; phylum Chordata; class Amphibia; order Anura; family Bombinatoridae; genus Bombina; species Bombina bombina. Next base: position 394,317,675 of record NC_069499.1, on the reverse strand, counting down.
GGATACCTTTAATGTGTCCATTTGATCTGATTGTTTGCGCTAAAGCCTCAATGGTAATGGCGAATAGCACGGGTGACAGTGGACATCCCTGTCTCATCCCGTTGTGGATGTTAAATTTATCAGAGAGAATACCGTTCACTTTAACTTGCGCTGTTAGTCTGTCATATAGTGAAAAGATTCGATCTATAAAGGGTTTGCTAAAATTCATCTTGGACAGGGTTGCCCGCAGAAACTGCCAGCGTACCCTGTCAAATGCTTTTTCAGCGTCCGTGGAGATGAGCGCCAGCTGTATATGATGAGTTTGTGCGTGTGCTATAAGCTGTAATATCTTAAGGGTGTTATCTCAGGCCTCTCTGCCGGGTATGAAGCCCACCTGGTTCGGGTGGATTAGTGCAGGGAGGAACCTATTTATCCTATTAGCTAATATTTTGGCATATATCTTTATGTCTGAATTCAATAGTGAAATGGGCCTAAAATTCTCAGGCCTGTCAGGAGTCTTGCCTGGTTTTGGGAGTACTGTGATATGTGCCTCCAGTAGGCGTTCTGAGAAGCCTCCTTCTTTCAGAATTGAGTTGAATAGAAGGGTGAGGGGCTATAAAAGGTGGTGCATAAATGTCTTGTAGTATTTTATACTCAGACCATCGGGGCCTGGGCTTTTCCCATTGGGCATACTCTTAATGGCCAATTTGGTTTTAATCAGTAGTGATTGGTGCATCTAGTATTTCCGAATCCTCCCTGCTCAACTTATTTAAAGGGAGGTTGTCTAGGTATAGATCAATGTCTTCCTTTTTGCTGTCATTTTCTAAGTTATACAGCTTTTCATAATAAAGCCTGAAAGTCTCAGCAATGTTTTTGCTGTCTTTATGTATTGTGCCTATCTTGTCTACAACAGTGTGCACATATGTGTTCAATTGTTTTCGTTTAAGGGCTTCCGCCAAAGATGAACCTGCTTTGTCGTTAAGGTCAAAATACTTCTGTTTCAAGAAAGCAGCCTTCCTTTGGTAGGTTTTTGTAAGGTGGGTGTGGAGATCATTCCTAGCTTGTGTAAGGGCTTTTAGTACAGGAGAGGAAGAGGGGTGTTGTTTGTGTTCCCTTTCCCAATATCTAATCTGGGCTAATGTAGAGTTTAAAAATTGTCTGTTATGTTGTGTTTTATAAATTCCCCCCTCACCACACATTTATGGGCTTCCCATGTTATTGTATGGGTGGTGACTTCACTCTTGTTTTCTCTGAAATAGTGTTCTAGAGTAGTGTCTAACTCTGACCTAATCAATACATTGTCCAGCATGGATTCCTCTAATCTCCATATAAAAGATGTTGTGGGCGCAGATGACCATAAGATTTTGCATTGTACTGGGGCATGATCAGACCAGGTGAGGGGTAGGATTGTAGAGCTGTCTATCATAGATAGACCTAGTTGGTCGCAGAAGATATAATCTATTCTAGAATACATGTGGTGTGGATGGGAGTAGAATGTGTAATCTTGCTTAGTTGGGTTCATGGTTCTCCATATGTCATGTAGTCTCATAAGTTGGATCTGTGAGTTTAAGGTCTTAATGGTTCATTTCGGTGTGCTGGACAAGCCGGTGGATGTGTCAGATGGGGGGTCCAATGGGAGATTAAGGTCACCCCCTAAAAAGAGTATACCTTTCGTGTGTTCAAGCAGTAAATGTGTGACTTGTTTAAAGACCGTATGTTGGCCCGAATTTGGTAAGTATACGTTTGCGAAGGTTACCGGGCTGTTGTATAGAAGGCCAGAGAGAATAATGTACCTGCCATTTGGGTCTTTAATCACATGGGAGGGTGTAAAGTTAACTGAGTTGTGGAATAAAATCCCAACCCCACATTTTTTCTCCTTTCCTGATGCTAGATAAACTGACCTATATCTACGGTGTATGAATTTTGGCTCCCTCCCTAGCTGGAAGTGGGTTTCCTGGACAAAGATTATGTCTCCTGAGGCGTGGTGTAATTGATTAAAGGCTATTGATCTTTTCTCTGGACTATTCAAGCCCTTTGCGTTGATAGAAATCAATGTGAGTGGCCTAATGGAGAGTTCAGAGGCGGTTGCCATTGTCGTGATGTAGGGCAGTTGGTTATGCGGCTTGGGTGGAAAGTGTAGTATAAAGCTTAATTGTCAGTATGGTCACCGCCTCCGGGTGAAGGCTGGTGATCTAAGGTACTATTTTTCAAACAGTAAGGTTCCCTGTACGTGTGTCTGTTATGTAAACAGTGTGTAACAGGTCTCCAAATGTATGCAAGTGATAAGAATACAAACAAGGTCAACCTAGAAAAAATGTTATTCAATATTCGTTAACAATACAATACATGAAGTAAAATTTCCAAAAACAGGTCAAAATTTAAACAGTAGAAAGTTGGGTAGTATCCCATGTCTGCAATCCCGTAAAAGGATTATATATGGGAATATGATCAAGAAAAACTTACAATCTGAAGCCATTTTAGGAAAAAATTCAAGGTCCCAGCAGGGGGCAACTTCAATCTAATCAGCCCTCACTGAGGTGTCTGTGTCACCCCTTGCCGTGGCCAATTAAGAGGTAACCTTGTCTCTGTGGGTCTCCCTTTGCGGAAGGCTATTTCTTCTTGGAAAAGTAAGAGGGTCAGTTTCATCTTGATGGCGTGTTTCTGTAGATTTAATGTTTATCCGCAGGGCTTCACAAAAACGTGGCAAATCATCTTGAGATCTGAGTATGGCAGTATTATCTCCCTTAGTGGCAATGATACTCAGAGGAAAGCCCCATCTGTATTGAATGTTTTGCTCTTGTAAAGTCGAGGTGATATAGCTGAGGTCTCTCCTCTTCTGGAGTGTGGTTGGGCTTAGGTCTGCAAAGATTTGGATTTTGTTTCCTGCATGTGTAAAATCTTTCTTCTGTCTGGCACATTTCATGATGTCTTCTTTATCCTTGAAGTGTAAAAGTTTTAAGATGACATCCTTTGGGGGTGCCTTTGGGGGAGGCTTAGCCCGTAGAGCTCTGTGGGCCCTTTCGATGGCTATGTCCGGGGCTCCCTCATTTCCCTGGAGGGACCAAAATAAACTCTGAAGGCATCCTTCCAAGGCTGATGGTTGTATACTTTCCGGGATACCCCTGATGCGGAGGTTGTTCCTCCTTCCCCGGTTATCTAAATCCTCCACTTTTTTCAAGTAGGTGATGGATTGTTTCTTCCTGTTCATAAGCTAGGCGGGATACGTGCTGGATGTCATTGTAAGCAATATTATTTTCTTCCAGATTCGTGACTCTCTATACCACCTTTGATAGATCTCTTTTTAGCTCCCGTAACAATTTTTTACTTCTGACATCATTTCTTTGACATCATCTTTAGTGCAGAGTTCTTTTAGATCTTCTTTGGTGATGTCTGCGGGGTTTGTGGCTTGGGAGGTCTTATTCTGTGTGTCTGGTCTTTGCGTGTTTTGATTAGGTGCCTCAGCATTTGAGGGCTGGATGGTGTCAGTTTGTTTCAGATAGTTTTGCATTGTGCGAGTGGTGGCTAAGTTATCTGATTTATGTGTTCTTTTACCTGGCATGTCCAGGTTGTATATTCAGTGGATTCAACCACCTCAGGTAGATTAAATATTCAGGAATACTCAATGGTGTTCTATTTATTCGCGTAGTTACTCTGCAGCAGAACTGTAAGATGTGCAGGTTGTCCCTTTAAGCCAGGGTTTGTTGTGGAGGAAGGCCTGTATAATAGTTACTGTAGATGGCAGCACCAGTATTATAAAGGGGCCAAAAAGCAAATTAGGTTGTCACCCCGATAGTGTAAAGGGTTGGAAATAAGATAAAACCCAGTGTTGTGAAGTCTCTCCACTATGTATTTAAGCAAAGTGACAGGAGGTCTTTATGGCTGGTTGTGTGTGGATGAGTGTCGTCACTAAGTCTGTTGAGGATATCCTCACTGCTTGTAGGTGCCGTGTGATGTGTCACAAAAGGGATCCCACAGTATACTTTTTATGTGAGCTCCCCAGTTCTAATGCGGTCCCCCAGCTGCCTGTGTGTTTAGTGCACAAGGAGCAGCTTATCTTTAGAGCAGCACCCTTATATAGGTAAGTCCCCTCAGGTAGTCTGGCGTGATAGTGCTGATCGGTGTGGGGGTATATTGTGTAGTGCCTGGTCTTGTTTTGTGCCGGGAGACAACTTTTTTGTAATTTTTGCTATCGCAAGCTCACCGACAAGCCGCCTGCTGCTCCGACCTCCCGGGTCACTGCTGAGCTGACTGTTATACACGCGTGGTGCTTGCTAAGATGGCGCTGCCTCTAAGTGCTGAGGCGTGTGTCTGGTAGGGCCGGGGAGCGGTCCGGTAAGCTAGCTGCCTCTAACGTGTCCTTCTTCCACCTCTAGGCTCCGGTACTTTCTGCCCCCTGTTAGGTGCTGTTTAGAAGGGTATTTGTGGCTATGTTTGCTGGGATATACAGACGTGGGCCTAGGAGCTATATCTCTAGACGACCATCTTTCTAAGCGGTCAAGCTCCGAGCCCTAGGTTTAGCTTTTAACTAAGAATACCAAGAGAACAAAGCAAAATTGGTAATAAAAGTAAATTAGAAAGTTGTTTAAAATTACATGCCCTATTTAAATCATGAAAGTTTTTTTTTTTACTTGACTGTCCCTTTAAATAAAAAATATAAGCCCCTCTCACACCTTATCTGCTTCATTATGAAATAGAGATTCTTTTACCTTTTAAGAATAAAGCTTCCAATCTATCAATGTAAATATATAAAATATTATACAACACAAAGGCTAATCATTGATTTAATTTGCCTAAGAGTTTGTTCAAGTCAAGTTAAAACAATTTTCTTAATTAAAATAGAATATTTATAAGCAAACAACAGTATCAATTTATATCTCTGCAAATGTAATATGATACTAATTACTTAAAGGGAAATGAAACCCAGACATTTTCTTTTGTGATTTAGGCAGAGCATACATTTTTCTTCTGTTATCAAATTTGCTTTGTTCCCAGGTAGATCTCTGGTGCACTACATGGCAGGAAATAGCCATCTAGTGCTCTTACAAATGGATAACATTCTTACAAAACTGCTCCCATATAGTGCTCCAGGCACGTGCACATTTGTGAGCTTATCTGACTGATTTTCAAAAAAATAAACTAATAGAATGAAGAAAATTTGATAATAGAAGTAAATAATAAGGATGTTTAAAATTGCATGTTCTATCCCGAATCGCAAAAGAAAAAATCTGGGTTTCATGCCCCTTTAAATGTTCTTCTCTCAGTAAAGTCCAAACATAACATGAAAAACATAAAAAATGCGCGCGTCAAGTACGACGCGATGAGCATCGGACTGTTGTTAAATAACAGTCATTGATCTTGCGTCTATTCGGGTTTTCCCCAACTTTATTTATACCTTCATCACTGTCCACGAACAAGCACATTTCTCTAGCACATTATTGTATATAGTGGAATTTTTTTTTTTTCGGAGCAGGAATTAATTGCCAATATAGCAATTAGCGACATATTTGGTGCAAAGTGGACAGTCAATTATTAGAATTTTTTTTGAAGATTGTGCATACATTTTTCATTATGTATGTGTATATGTATGTATGTATGCATGTATGTATATATATATATATATATATATATATATATTTATCACTTGATGTATTTATATGTATGTATCTATCTACATATGTATCTATATACATGTAAAAATAAAAGATGTATTTATGTATATATATCTATGTAAAGATATATATGAATATATATTTATTATTATTATTTATTTTTTTTGGTATAAAAAAATTCCTAAATTAAAGGGGCACCAATATCATAGAAGAACATCTCAATCAAGATTACAACCCTTGAACTTTTATTAAAGGGACACTAAGCACAATAATTAACTTTCTGGATTCAGATAGAACATTCAATTGAAATCAATTTTTAAAATTACTCCTCATCAATTTTAATATGTTCTAATGTTATCTTTCTTTTAAAAAGAAGGCATCCAAGGAGCCTGACAAATTCAGTTTAACCACCCTGGACAGCACTTGTTTATTGGTATCAAGTTCCACCCAGGTTGTTCTTCAAAAATGGCCCTGCTTCGAAACTTACATTCTTTATTTTCAAATAAAGATACAAATAGAATGAAGAAATTTGGATAATAGGATTAAATTAGAATTTTGTTTAAAATGGCACGCTCTATCTGAAGCATGAAAGATAAAATTGAGTTTCAGTTTAACTTTAATCATCAGATATCCTGTTTAGTAGAAATAGCAATGCACATGGGCAAGCCAATCATATGAGGCATCTATGTGCAGTCATCAATCAGCAGCAATATAGTTTAGTTTATCTGCATATGCTCTTCATTAAAGTTTATTTAAAAGATGAAGTGAAATGAATTATATTATAAAAAAATATACAAAAAAGAATATATAATTTAACACATTGCATGCTATTGATACATCATTCAACATATATTTTGTGTTCATGCCACTTCAAAATAGTATTTAAATTAATAGAGCTACACCATAATTTTGATAAAAAAATATTTATTATTTAAAAAAAAAAAAAAAAATGTTATGAATCAATAAAAATTAGTTGACATTGGTCATGGCCTCCTGCAGGGCCCGCACAGCCCGGGATACAATGTCCAGCCCCTCTTCCAGCTGATTAACATATCGGCATGAAAGGGCTCTGTTTGTATGCCGTGATCCATATCTATAAAAAGGACACAAAAAATATATGTTATACAAACTCATTATCAAGATACAATTGTTAAAACCTTATATTAAGTTTTCTTACATTCGACTGCAGCCACCTCCTCATCAGGCAGCGCCGACGAAAATGCTGGGGCAGGATCCTCCCCTGTACTTGGTCATCTGTCAGAGATTAAGCACAAACACATATCATTGTTAGCATGATGAATATGTGACAAGGCCTATATTATACACACAATTGTTGTTGAAAAACTGGTACAAACATTTTTTAATTTTTTTTTAAATCCATTACATTAAAGGGACAGTCTAGACAAAAATAAACTTTCATGATTTAGATAGGGCATGTTATTTTAATCAACTTTCCAATGTACTTTTATCATCAAAATGTCTTTGTTCATGTCTTTGGTATTTTTGCAAAGCTAAACCTAGGTAGGCTCAAACTGATTTCTAAACCCGTTGAAAACCGCCTCTTAGCTCAGAGCATTTTTAAAAATTTTCACAGTTAGACAGCACTAGTTCATGTGTCATATAGATAACATTGTGCTCACTCCCGTTGAGTTATTTAGGAGTCTGCACTGATAGGCTAAACTGCCTGTCTATCAAAAGCACTGAGGTAAGGGGGCAGTCTGCAGAGACTTAGATACAAGGTAATCACAGAGGTAATATGTGTATAAATAGAACAGTGTTGGTTATGCAAAACTGGGGAATGGGTGATAAAGGGATTATCTATCTTTTTAAAAATTAAAATTTCTGGAGTAGACTGTCCCTTTACCCTGCACCCTGAATGACCCTGTAGCAAAGAAAAATAATTTTAATGTAAAATACTGAAAACTTAGTATTATACTTGAAATTTACCTTGGATATCAGGGACGTCCACATCTATGGATAAATAAAAAGAGAGAAGCGCTCAACCTGGAAACGAACAATAGCATAATAGCTTGTTCTATGGCTAGTTACCACCCAATCAGCAGCCTCTTTTTGCTCAAAATGTGCCTTTCAGAGAAAAGAACTTTCCTGAAGCATATCAGTCTGATCCTGACTTCACAGTACAGTCCAGCCCCGAAATACAAGGCAATCCCTCTCTGAACAAGAGAAACAGCAAAACCTCAGACGTACGTTTTGGCCTATTGTGGGCCTCGTCAGTAAGATGCAGCCATATCCCTCTAGGCACACTGAGCAATGGGTCCACGTCTGGATTCCCACATATCACACTTAGGAAGACTTCCCAAAATGTCATAATGTGCATAAATAAAAAGAGAGAAGCGCTCAACCTGGAAATGAACAATAGCATAATAGCTTGTTCTATGGCTAGTTACCACCCACGAAGCAGCCTCTTTTTGCTCAACATGTGCCTTTCACAGAGAAGAACTTTCCTGAAGCATATCAGTATGATCCTAACTTCACAGTACAGTCCAGCCCCGAAATACCAGGCAATCCTTCTCTGAACGAGAGAAACAGCAAAACCCCGGACGTACATTTTGGCCTATTGTGGGCCTCGTCAGTGAGGTCCAGCCATATCCCTCTAGGCACACTGAGCAATGGGTCCACATCTGGATTCCCGCATCACACTTAGGGAGACTTCCCAAAATGTCATAATGTGCATAAATAAAAAGAGAGAAGCGCTCAAGCTGGAAAAAAACAATAGCATAATAGCTTGTTCTATGGCTATTTACCACCCAAGAAGCAGCCTCTTTTTGCTCAACATGTGCCTTTCACAGAGAAGAACTTTCCTGAAGCATATCAGTGTGATCCTGAGTTCACAGTACAGTCCAGCCCCAAAATACCAGGCAATCCCTGAACGAGAGAAACAGCAAAACCTCAGACGTACGTCCACATCTGTCCCTAACTCGTCCTCATGACGACCCTCCAGGAGTGTTGATGGCAGCGGGGGAGAAGAGCGGTTGCTCATAGGTGTCGCCATTGACACTGGCCTGACGTACCAGGGGATACATTCTCTCGGACGCCTGAGATCTGTGAACATATAAAGTTGTATGTCAACATTAGATCCATGAGATATTTTTCTTTTGTGTAATATATCTGCAGCTGTAATGCATGTAATCTTTATTTCCTACAATGAAAATAACAACCAATTTTAAATTACATATATATATTTACATGCAGTATATACAGTATATATATATATATATTTAAAAACTTCTCCTGAATCTGCTACCCTCTAATTTAGATTGTGACCCCTTGTTTTGACATTTATTTTTTTGTGAAAAATGCTTTCAGCTTCTATTTTCTTTTATTTTTCAAAAAAAATATTTTTATTTTCATTATAAAGTAAGCTTGATATCGACAATTACACAGTAATTAACTTGTTTTGTACATATAGATTCAACAGAAGTCTTAGTAACAGTGTCTCCATGGACAGATACAGGTAATATCAGGTATATAACAAGGTTCTCCAGGCTACAAAAGCATAGAAAATGGACAGAATGCATTAGCTGGACCTGAATGCTGTGATTAGTGTATTACTACAGTCTAGTAATGGACACAACAGCACAATAATTTCAACTAATCAGCTTAAGGAAAACCTTCTTTACCATGGTTGTCTTAGCGACCCAGGGGGTCATTCGTGATGTACGTCTCCAGGTGGGGCAAAGAACACCAGAAAAAGAGGGTTAGGGGGAGGGGAGCAGGGGGTGTGGAAGGGATAGTAGGTTGCATATTATGGGGGGGGGGAGATTGGGGAAGGGAAAGAAGGTGCAGAGAAGGAGAGAGAAAGAATGCAGGCCAGCGGGCACAGACCAGAGGAAGCAGATATGAACCATTCATCAGGGGCCGGCGTGAATATGCATTAGCTGGACCTAAATGTTATGAATGGAGTAGCACAATGATCTTAGATATGGACACCACATTACAGTAATTTCAACTATTCATCTTAAATAAAACCTTTACCCTGTTTGTCTCAGCGGCCCAGCGGACCATTCGTGGTGTGCATCTCCAGGCGGGGCAAACAACCCCAGTCAAAGAGGACTGAGTGGGGGGGGGGAGTAGGGGACAGGGGAGGGTAGTAGGTCGCACATTATGGGGAGGGAGGGAGAGAGGGGAAGAATAAGCAGAAAGGAGGGAGGGAGTGAGAATGAAGGCCGATGAGTACAGACCAATAGAAACAGATGTGGGACAGTCATCAGGGGTTCGAGTACTACCATACTGTAGGTTTAGGATCTATGAGTGCGGGTGTCTGGGGGCCCCCTCTTGCGTATTTCCCTGCCTACACTCCTCCTGATAGTGAAACCAGGGTTCCCAAATTTGCCAGTAAAGATCTTCTCTATCAGCATTGAAGTAATAGCCCTGCTCCATCTTAGCATAGACTTGTATTATGGCTGTGATAGCTGCAATGTCTGGGGGTTGCGTCTGTTTCCAGGCTCTCGCTATCGCCAACTTCGTGGCCGCGAGTATGAAGATTAACAGCTTAGTTAAAGGGGTCGGGATATTACGCGGGAATATATGTAGCAGGGCAATTTCAGGGGTTAGTGGTATTTTCATCCCGAGACTGAGGCAAAGGGTAGATACTTGAATCTATGTGGGTTTTAAATTAGGGCAATCCCACCATATGTGTATGTCTGAGCCTCGTAGCTCGCATCCTCTCCAACATAGAGAGGTTGCTGTAGGGAACATCTGCGATAATCTGGAGGGAGTGTAATACCATCTCAAGAACAATTTCATATATGATTCAAGAGTATTTGCACAGTGTAGAGTCTTTTTGGATAGTGTCATAGCGGTATGTAGGTTTTTATCAGAGATTGGTCTGGATAGATCTCCTTCCCAGGCTCTTCAGCTTCTATTTTATTAAATCCCTTCATATATTTGAAGGTTTCTACCATGTCACCTCTATCCCTTCTATCCTCTAAACTATACATATTTAGATCATAGAGTCTTTCTTTGGCATTACTTGCGTTTTTCATGTCGCATATTTTTTTTTTTTTAAATTAAATTCTTTTTTTTCTATTTTAGTTGACATAAGGGTGTAAAATTATATTTGTACTCATGTTTGTGTTTATTTTTCTTTCTAAAGCATCTACCAGTGCTGCTGATGCTGCCACTGCTGGAGATGAGCACTACTATTGCCCGTAAGTATCCATACTGAATTCAGCCACAGCGTTTCCTCGGCGCCACACATTCTGACATAATGTGCAGCACATCTGATGGAGCAAGCATTGGCCGTTCTACAGGTATGTTTTTGAATGTTATATTTTGTTTGATTGAAATGCTCTTACTCGTATGATTGTAATTTGATTTTAACTCTGTATATACACATTTATTTTTTTACAGCTGAGGTCACAAGGGCTTTGGGACACCCTCCAACATCTTCGATCTCCTCCTCAGCTAACAAAAACAAGATCAAACATTAATGTTATGTGTGCTCACATTAGCGGGACTGTCAATAACATCTTGTTAAAGTTAACTTTGTATTAATGAAGAATATTACATTTTTAAACACGAATGTTAAATTCCATTAATGGTTGAGTATTTATAATAATAGTATAGTCAAACGATGATATTCCTCATTTACATAGACCATGCATTTCATATATACATACAATAATTGTCAAATATTTTAATATTATTCTTAATATTATTATCTTTTTTTGTTAAAAAATGTAAGATAAACATTTCAGCAAAGGATGACAAGAGAAGGAAGCACATTAAATAATCGAAGTAAATTTAGAAATTGATTAATATAGTATTATTTATCTGAATCCACAAATACACAACCCTTTACTTTGTGGATTCAGATAAAGAATACTATATTAATCAATTTTTAAATTTACTTCGATTATTTAATGTGCTTCCTTCTCTTGTCATCCTTTGCTGAAATGTTGATATTGGCAAGCTCAGAAGTAGCAAAGAACCTAGGTTCTAGCTGATGATTGGTTGCTGAATATATATACTGAATGTCATTGGTTCACCAATGTGTTCAGTCAGCAACCCGTAGTGCATTGCTGCTCATTCAACAAAGCATAACAAGAGAATGAAACAAATTAGATAATAGAAGTCAATTTTTAATAGAAAAAAAATACATTTATTATCTAGCTTAAAGGGGCAATGAACCCATTTTTTTCTTTCCTGATTCACATAGAGCATGCAATTTTAAGCAACTTTATAATTTACTCCTATTATCCAGTTTTCTTCGTTCTCTTTTAAATAGGTATTATTTATTTAATAATTATAACTTTAATTTAGTTCTATTTTAATTATGTTAAAGTTAGGGGGTGTTAGGGTTAAGGGTAGGGTTACATTAGGTTTAGGGTTAGGTTTAGGGGTTAATAGTTTCAATTAGGTTGTTGCAATGTGGAAGGCTGATGGTTTAGGGGTTAATAGGTTAATTTAGTGTTAGTAATGTGGGAGGCCAGAGGTTTAGGGGTTAATAACTTTATTTAGTGGCGGCAATGTCATGGAGTGGCGGAATAGGGGTTAGTAGATTTATTATAGTGTGGGCAATGTTGGGGTGCAGGGGAATAGGGTTAATAACTTTAGTATAGTGGCGGCAATATCGAGAGCGGCAGATTAGGGGAAAATAGATTTATTTAGGTGACAGTAATATCGTGAGCGACAGATTAGGGGTTAATAACATTGATTAGGTGTCAGCGATGTCGGGGCGGCATATTAGAGGTGTTTAGACTTCGGGTTAATATTAGGGTATTAGGTTTAAACTTAACTTTTTTATCCCCATAGACATCAATGGGGCTGCGTTACGGAGCTTTTCATTCCGCGCTTCAGGTTTTTTTCTGACACCTTTTCCCCATTGATGTCTTTGGGGAAAGCGTGCACGAGCACATCAAAACAGCGCTTGAATTGTGTGTGGTATGGAGCTTAACGCAACCATATCGCACGCACAAGCCAGCTGTTTCAAAACGTGTAATGGCAGCGCTATAGAGGATTAAATAACACAACTTGTGTTGCGTTCATTAATATCCCTATAGCGCGCATAACTCGTAATCTAGGTTCTAGTTATCAATTCCAGTCTTTCCAAAACTATTGTTTGATATCAGAAAAACAGGATTGGACGTTATACTTTTTCTATCACCAATAACGACTGTCAATCACTGAAAACTGAAGTGGGTTAATGGAGTCCATGGGGCTGATTTAAAAAGGGCCGAATGGCCCCTAATGGCCCTGTTTCCATGCGAGCCTTCAGGCTCGCCGTAAACAGCAGTTAAGAAGCAGCGGTCTTAAGATTGCTGCTCCTTAACTTGTCCGCCGCTTCTGAGGCAGCGGACAGCAGTCATCTTGATCGCATACGATCTGGTTGATTGACTCCTGCAGGGGGCGGCATTGCACAAGAAGTTCACCAGAATATAAAAAATATTGAATCGGGTTGATTTTCGGCAATGTCTGTCCACCGCCTCAGAGCAGGCGGACAGGTTATGGAGCAGCGGTCTTTAGAAACACGGGGAATCAAGCACCGTTCGGAGCTTGATAAATAGACCCCAAAGAAGTAAGTTTTATGCGTGCATCAGATTGCGTTATAAGTTGAAAGTAAACTGTTTTTGCTTGCGCACTAACACGACGAGCGTAAAAAGCCGATCTTAGAATATCACATGCATGATAACGTATCCCCCCCATAGAAGTCTACCCGACATGAATATATGAATATTTTATTGTTCAATGTTCTTCACATAACAGAATATGTTCTATTTATTCATAAATACATATTTCTTTATTTATATAAATATATATATATATATATATATATATATATATATATATACATAGAACATATTATGCTATGTGCAGATCATTGGAATGTGAAATATTTACAGTAAATACATAGTTAAAACCTTTATTAAGAATATTTCATCTGCTTATTGGGACAGTATACACCAATTTTCATATAACTGCATGTAATAGACACTACTATAAAGAATAATATGCACAGATACTGATAAAAAAAATCCAGTATAAAACCTTTTAAAAACTTAAGCTTCAAGTTTAGCTCTGTTCATTAGATAAGAAGGAACAACCAGGGAAAGTTGCTAAATTGCTCTCCCCTCTTCCCTGCATATGAAAAGACAAATTATACAAACAGAAGCCAGCAGTAGACTGGAAAAGCACATATACTTCTGACACTGAGGGGCTTCGTTAGGAGTCTGAAAATATGCACAATGTTTTTAAAAAATAAGCAAAACTATACATTGTTACAAAAACACTCCCAGATGGGCTTATAAATGGATCATCTACAAAACATTTATGCAAAGAAAAATGTGGTGTATAATGGCCCTTTAACTGGAAAGGGTTTTAAAGGCCATTATATGTCTATATATGTGTGCATATGTATTTATGTGTTTATATGTGTTTATATGTGTATGCACATATGTATACATAAATACATATGTATACACATATAAACATATACAGTACATATTTAGCCATGTATATGCTTGTATCTCTGGTAAAGCCCTATGCCTGCCTTTTTTCCCCCTAACACCTGATACCTCATATTATTGAGCCCTTATAACTTTTTTTGTACAATATTTTTTTTAAAATAATTTTTATTAGATCGTGTAATTATGAGTGTAAATTTACTTTGTAATGTATTTTTGATGTGCTTTATGAGACTTTTTTGTTTTGCGAAACAGTTAATCAGAGGTCTGAATTCACAATCATGTTTACTTTCAACATTTAGGGGCCGATTTTTCAAATGTCGGGCGGATATGATTAGCTGTAGCGAATCATGTTCACTGACATCGCTAAATGCCGACAGCATAAGCTGTTGGCATTTATCATTGCACAAGCATTTCTGGTGAAATGCTTGTGCAATGCCACCCCCTGGACATTCGCGGCCAATCGGCCACTAGCAGGGGGTGTCAATCATCCCGATCGTATCTGATTAGGATGATTGCAGTCCGCCACCTCAGAGGTGGCGGACGAGTTAAGGAGCAGCGGTCTTAAGATAAATTAATATTGGTTAGAGCAGATTATATTTAAGAAGCATTGGAGCAACTATCTAACAGGGAGATGTATAACAAATTGAGAGAAGATGCAACTTTAGATTTAAGGTGCCTATTACAAAGTTTGTGTTTGTTTGCTAGAAAAGTTGGCTTTATAGATAAAATTACTTTTTAGTTTGATCTTTTACCAATAAATCCGGTTACAGCATTGTTTTGTTATCTCCCCAATTTACCCAAGGTTGAAAAAACTCCTCTACGTCATCCAGTAGTGGTGGTTATACGTTCACTTAATGAACCTGCGTCAGAGTTTATAGTTGCTTACAAACAATTCTCTAAAACCTAGTTACACACAGGTCACACAGAATGAAAAACTATAATTGTATAGTTGTAGACCCTTCATTATATATGTGTATTTGAGAACTGACTGAAACCAATGGACATTTTCTTATAATATTACTCTTATAGATTTAATTGGTGTTACTAAACAACTTATTGTACAAATGGTTATTTTCTTCCAACACATAATGACTTTGTTTGATGGTGGATTCTGTCTCAAAAGGCAAGATACAGCAATAAGAATGAAAATTCACCCAATCTACTCCAATGTTTTTATAGACTGGTGGGAGCTGTTCCACATCAGGGGAGAGAGAAATCCACCTCAGGACTATATGGCAGGGCTCAAAATTTCAAATCCTAAGCTGCTAGCCAGGCCAAAATGTTACTCAACACTTCTGATTCCACCCATCACCCGCCGATGCCACACCCACTGTCTACGCACACCATGCCCACAATTCACTCCCACTTTGCCTATGTTTAGCTTATTGAACAGATTATCATTAAATATATATATATATATATATATATATATATATATAACAATCTTCATATTTTATTACTAATTGCACACTGAAAACCCACACTGATCAGCATACTACATAACCCTTTTAAACAATAAGCACATAGGAAGCCCTCTGATGTTCTTCATGAGGAAACTGAGTATATGACACATGGAGAGTCTAGAATACATTTTACCAAAATATTATCAAGCAACATATATATCAGAAGGCTATGAGAGACAGAGTTCATATAAAAAATAGATACATGGATGATCCCAGTTCAGCTAAAAACACATTTTGGAAAACACCCTTTTCTGATTCACTAAAACACATAGCCCCATGATGAAACTCATTAGCTACCAGTTGAAGTGACAGCATGGCGCAGGCAATATTTTCATAATTATAAAATAAAGGGTTACTCTGTGTGCCAAGGAACTACTAAAGAGAGGCAAAGTTGTATGCTTGCAGACCCAATGGATTTTAGGGAGTCAGTAACTACATCTAAATTTGCAGTAAACATAGTAGGAATTGTCAATTAAAAAACACAACCCCAAAAACAGCAATGAGTGCCTCAGCTACACAATGGGAAACACTAAACTATCAAGGCTCAGTCAGATCATATGCTGTCAGTCCCAAACAGTATTAACATCATTGTTTTACATGCAGAAAATTTAATATACGGACCTTGACAGCAAGCTCCAGTCAAGCATACCTCTTCTTAGCGTGAACCCTCCTGTGTTCGCCCTGACCTCATCGTCATCAGCCGCAGCTCTTATACTCTCTACTTGAAAGGCTGTTTCCTCCACCACTTCATCTCTGAAAACCACTTGTAAGAGTTCCATATTTGTCAAGTATACTTTCATTCAAAGTAAGCGCTACAGGAGACCAGTGTAAAAGGCTAAACCTTAACTTTTATTCATGCCATAAAAGTACATCACAAAACGAGTGCCGGTGTAGCAAGGGACTTGCGTTCCAGCTCATGCCTTACTTATATACCGTATGAGTAAGGCATGAGCTGAAACGTAAGTCCTTTGCTACACCAGCACACATTTGTGATATACTTGAATAAAAGTTAAGATTCAGTCTTTAACACTGGTCTCTTGCCGCACTTACTTTGGATGATTGTATAGGAGGGATAGTACACAGCTCTTCACTGTATCCAAAATCACGTCTCTGTCTCTTGCTGATGATGTCACTGGCAAGCACCTGATACACTCTCAAAGGTACACGGTGACGGCTATGTAATAAAATATGACGGCTAAATATGTTAAAAAAAATATGACAGCTAATAATGTAATAGAATATGATGGCTAAAATAATGAAACAATACTGCAGATCACCAAGCACATTTCATTGTTTCATTTCTGGTAACTTACTCGCCCCTTCTCAAATTTCACTCACCAATGGCGAGAGGGTGAGTGCTATTTTTGAGCCTTGCTATATGGTATATTTTTGTTGTATTGATGACTTAAAGGGATACTAAACACAATTTCTTCCTTTATTGTTTCAGATAGAGCATGCAATTTTAAGCACCTTTCTAATTTATTCCTATTATCAATTTTTCTTCGTTCTCTTGCTATCTGTATTTAAAAAGCATGAATGTAAAGCTTAAGAGCCGTCCTATTTTTGACTGAGAACCTGGGTTATGCTTGCTTATTGGTTTACTAAATGTAGCCACCAATAAGCAAGTGTTATCCAGAAAGCTGAACCTAAAATGGGCTGGCTTCTAAGCTTTAAATTCCTGCTTTTTAAATAAAGTTATCAAAAGAAAGAAGAAAAGTTGATAATAGGATTAAAATTAGAAAGTTGCTTAAAATCGCATGCTTTATCTGTATCATTAAAGAAAAAATGTGGGTTTAGTGTTCCTTTAAGGTTAGTGTCTTTGGGGCCTATTTATCAAGCCGTCTACTTTACCTGCCTTCGCCGGTTCAATACGCCCGCCTAAGCTCGCCTACCATCGCCGCCGCGGACCTACAAAATTTCGCCTAAGTTATCAATAAAGCTGTCAAAAAGTTGCGCACCAAGTACGGGGCGATGAGCAGCAGACTGTGATAGTTATCACTCATCCGATCTCGCTGCTCTTCGGCTTTTTACAGCTTTATTGCTAGCCTATCACTAAGCACTCACACTATACTACACTGTTCTACCCCCTATACCGACGCCCCTAGAGCCCCCCGCAACTCAATAAAGTTATTAACCCCTAAACCGCTGCTCCTAGACCCCGCCGCAACTCTTATAAATGTATTAACCCCTAAACCGCCGCTCCCGGACCCCGCCGCCACCTACTTTATACCTAGTAACCCCTATCCTGCCCCCCCTATACCGTCGCCACCTATAATAAATTTATTAACCCCTATCCTGCCGATCCCGGACCTCGCCGCAACTAAATAAATAGTTTAACCCCTAAACCGCCGCTCCCGGACCCCACCGCAACCTATATTAAACTTATTAACCCCTAATCTGCCCTCCCTACACCGTCGCCACCTATAATAAATTTATTAACCCCTATCCTGTCCCCCCTACACCGCCGCAACTATAATAAAATTATTAACCCCTAAACCTAAGTCTAACACTAACCCTAACACCCCCCTAACTTAAATATTAATTAAATAAATCTAAATAATATTTCTCTTATAAACTAAATTAATCCTATTTAAAACTAAATACTTACTGTTAAAATAAACCCTAATATAGCTACAATATAAATAATAATTATATTGTAGCTATCTTAGAATTTATTTTTATTTTACAGGCAAATATCAATTTATTTTAACTAGGTACAATAGCTATTAAATAGTTATTAACTATTTAATAGCTACCTAGTTAAAATAAAGACAAATTTACCTGTAAAATAAAAACTAACCTAAGTTACAATTATACCTAACACTACACTATCATTAAATAAATTATTCCTATTTAAATCTAAATACTTACCTGTAAAATAAACCCCAAGATAGCTGCAATGTAATTAATAATTACATTGTAGCTATTTTAGGATTTATATTTATTTTACAGGTAAGTTTGTATTTATTTTAGCTAGTTAGAATAGATAATAAATAACTTTTTAATAACTACCTAGCTAAAAGAAATACAAAATTACCTGTAAAATAAATCCTAACTTAAGTTACAATTAAACCTAACACTACACTATCATTACATTAATTCCGGATGGAAGATTTCTTCAGCGCCGCCTGGATGATGACTTCAACGGATAGAAGACTTCTTCAGCGCTGCCTGGATGATGACTTCTTCCGCTCCGAATCTCCTCTTCGGTTCCATCGGTGGGTCGGCTGGCTGAAGACGACTAAAGGTAGGATGATCTTCAGGGGGTAGTGTTAGGTTTTTTTAAGGGGGTTTGGGTTATATTAATGGTATATGGGTGGTGGGTTTTAATGTTGGGGGGGTTGTATTTTTCTTTTACAGGCAAAAGAGCTGAATTCTTTGGGGCATGCCCCGCAAAAGGCCCTTTTAAGGGCTGGTAAGGTAAAAGAGCTGGTAACTTATTAATTTAGAATAGGGTAGGGCATTTTTTTATTTTGGGGGGCTTTGTTATTTTATTAGGGGGCTTAGATTAGGTGTAAGTAGCTTAAAATAGTTGTAATATGTTTTAAATGTTTGTAACTTATTGTTTTTTGTAACTTAGCTTTTTTTATTTTTTGTACTTTAGTTAGTTTATGTAATTGTATTTAATTGTATTTATTTGTAGTTAATTTATTTAATTAATTTAATGACAGTGTAGTGTTAGGTTTAATTGTAACTTAGGTTAGGATTTATTTTACAGGTAATTTTGTATTTCTTTTAGCTAGGTAGTTATTAAATAGTTAATAACTATTTAATAACTATTCTAACTAGCTAAAATAAATACAAACTTACCTGTAAAATAAATATAAATCCTAAAATAGCTACAATGTAATTATTAATTACATTGCAGCTATCTTAGGGTTTATTTTACAGGTAAGTATTTAGATTTAAATAGGAATAATTTATTTAATGATAGTGTAGTGTTAGGTGTAATTGTACCTTAGGTTAGTTTTTATTTTACAGTTTAATTTCTCTTTATTTTAACTAGGTAGCTATTAAATAGTTAATAACTATTTAACCCTTTAAGGACACAGCTTTCAGTTTGCTCAATTGTTTTATGACGGAAAAATTCCGTCATATGTCCTTAAGAGGTTAATAGCTATTGTACCTAGTTAAAATAAATTGAAATTTGCCTGTAAAATTAAAATAAATCCTAAGATAGCTACAATATAATTATTATTTATATTGTAGCTATATTAGGGTTTATTTTAAAGGTATTTAGTTTTAAATAGGATTAATTTATTTAATAAGAGAAATATTATTTAAATTTATTTAATTAATATTTAAGTTAGGGGGGTGTTAGGGTTAGACTTAGGTTTAGGGGTTAATAATTTTATTACAGTGGCGGCGGTGTAGCGGGGGCAGGATATGGGTTAATACATTTATTATAGGTGGCGACGGTGTAGGGGGGGCAGATTAGGGGTTAATAAATTTAATATAGGTTGCGGCGGGGTCCGGGAGCGGCTGTTTAGGGGTTAAACTATTTATTTAGCTGCGGCGAGGTCCGGGATCGGCAGGATAGGGGTTAATAACTTTATTATAGAGGGCGACGGTATAGGGGGGGCAGGATAGGGGTTACTAGGTATAATGTAGGTGGCGGCAGGGTCTGGGAGCGGCAGTTTAGGGGTTAATACATATATTATAGTTGCGGCGGGGACCGGGAGCGGCGGTTTAGGGGTTAACATATTTATTATAGTGGCGGTGGGCTCCGGGAGCGGCGGTTTATGGGGTAATAACTTTATTTAATTGCGGCGGTGTAGGGGGGACAGATTAGGGGTGTTTAGACTCGGTGTACATGTTAGGGTGTTAGGTGTAGACAGCTCCCATAGGAATCAATGGGATGTCTGGCAGCAGCGAACATGAACTTTCGCTATGGTCAGACTCCCATTGATTCCTATGGGATCCGCCGCCTCCAGGGCGGCGGATTGAAAACCAGGTACGCTGGGCCGGAAAAGTGGCGAGCGTACCTGCTAGTTTTTTGATAACTAGCAAAAGTAGTCAGATTGTGCCGAACTTGTGTTCGGAACATCTGTAGTGACGTAAGAATCGATCTGTGTCGGACTGAGTCTGGCGGATCGAAGCTTACGTTACTAAATTTTACTTTTGCCGGTATCTAGGGCTTGATAACTAAGGCGAATCAGCCTCGCCACAAATACGCTGCGGAATTCCAGCGTATTTGAGGTTGATGGCTTGATAAATAGGCCCCTTTTCCTGTTTGCTGTCTACTATTTTCGACTCTTTATCAGAACTATCTATGACAAGAAAACTGATACAAATTCTTTTGTTTATACAGAAATCCCTTTTGAAGCTTGTAAAATGCACATCACTAATCCCGAGGTATTTCCAGAGCCTGGTATCAGTCATAAAAATTGTCCATTGAAGTCTATTAAAGGGACAGTCAACCCAAAAAATTTCCTTACACCTACAACTAAAGTTTACTAGGATAAATATTTCAAAATGTAGCCCAATTTTGCTAAAAATATAGTTTTCAAGAAAAATTACTTACTACATGTCCCTCAGGAGTTTTGAAATGGACGCCAGCCCCCTCCTCTATTTAGTCATAACCCTTTTTCCTTCCTTCCTCTTCTGCAAGAAACTTTTCGTGCCTCCGCATTCCCGTTTTTTGCGCATGCGCAATGCGCCAATTTTAGTGAAGGGGCCTCTTGAAGCAGGAACTAAAAATAACCGCACAGTATCCTAGCGGTTCGTATATGCGGCGGACCAGTTGGCTTCTCTTCATCTACCGCCGCATATAGAAACCGCTAGGATACTGAGCGGTACTGATGATCCTAAATTCTGCTAATTTATCAAGCAATGTTTTAGCATCCCTGCAAAAATGTAATTCGTTATTGCTTTATTTTGTATGTATGTCCCCTTTGTAAACCGTGCCTAACAGGTAAAGCGAGAATGTAAGGGGAATATAAAGAAATTGCTGACAGTGGTTCTGAACATCCGTAAAATCCCAGATACTCCATTTAATAAATTACTGTACTTTGTTTGTATGTACTTTGTTTATTATTAACATTTAATTGGAAATAACACAATGTTTGTTTTCTTTACAAAGTCTCTCTATCAGTGTAAGCATATTTTATGTTTATTGCTCAGAGAATAGGTTCCTAGTAGGAAATTTCAGGAGTTTGAGATTGAGTTTGAGGGCTCTCAGTATCTGCAGATCCTCTATGAGACGTGCTATGACAAAAGCAAGCTCAACAAGGATAACAATGAAATTGTGGACAAAATCATGGGGAAGGGGCAGATACTGGTAAATAAACTCAGGAAACAATGCTTTACTTATATTGAACAACTAACTGTACATTGGTTTGAACTTTACCTATAAATATTTCTTGTTCTTCTACAAACTTTCTTTTTATACAATTTCTGAAACTTGCAATTTCAGACTTTAATTAGAAATGAATTAATGAATCATTACATAAATGAAATGTGTTACCTATCCTGATCCAGATTACACTAATGTTTCACATTGTTTGGATTTTTCTGTTGGTAATTTTTTTGTAAATCTGTGCTTTGTGCACCATTGGTGTATGTAAAGAATTCCAGTTAGTGGGAATAGAAGGTTTAACACATAAGTTGACAGTGATCATCCTTGTTGGATCCTTCGCATTACATTAATTTAAGTGCTGCCCATGCTGATCTTTCAGATAAGAGAACCGCTTCAATACAGAACCATAAGACCTATTTGCCGTACACCCCTGATGTTAATTTATTTCTAAGATATCAAAATAAGTTAGTAGGTTGAAGGGAATTGGGGCTATGTCTTTCTCTTCACTTAGGGAATATGTACTATCCCCTATACCTTTACCAATGCTATTTGTGTTATGCACAAATGTAAACCCTAAGAAGAAGTAAACTGCACCTGGAGGCGCTGGATGGTGGTTACTTTTTCTGTGACTTTAGCCATAAGACTGATTTTATTGAAGTGAACTTTATCTTTCTCATGATAGTCGTTAGATTTTCTAGGGAAGAAGTTCTTTTTAAGAAAAGTCTTACATCCCTACTTGCAGTGTATATGTGTAAATATTCCACTATATTTTGAACAGCATCATATTTCTAGAAAAATCAAGGTGTACTGAAGTATACAAGCAGTGGCAGAAATGAGCAGCCCAGTATTGTACAGTATACAAGGCACTAAATTACACATATTATATAGCAAAGTTCCTTAAATAAATGTATTCAGTGTTCAGACACAGCAATTCCAACTCATAGAGCTCCAGAATGTGGTATGTTT
The DNA here is from genome assembly GCF_027579735.1 of Bombina bombina. Classification (NCBI taxonomy): domain Eukaryota; kingdom Metazoa; phylum Chordata; class Amphibia; order Anura; family Bombinatoridae; genus Bombina; species Bombina bombina. The sequence continues at coordinate 394,294,931 of NC_069499.1, read as the reverse complement.
GTATTTTCATTTAAAAGATGCAGGTTGCTTTAAAACTTCTCTATAGTTCAGAGGCAAACTGTCAAAATAAAAACGATCTATTATAATGTCAGAGATCACGACATTAATAATACCCTGGAAATAGGAGAGACTGTCTTGCAAACTTCTCTTATAATGGAAAGAAAATATGGCTACATTTGTATCTCAGATAATCATTGCAGAAAGTGATGAGTGAGTTTGGATACAATATGCCGTAAATAGACAGAATGGTTTATTATAATCAATGACAACCAGAGGCTTCATTATTGTAGTCGTATACATGGATCAGATGTAATGTTTGGTATTCTCAAGAATTTATTAAACGGAGTAGCTGGGCTTTTACAGATGTTCAGAACCACTTTCAGCAATATTCCCCTTACATTCTCGCTTTACCTGTCAGGCACAGTTTACAAAGTGGACATACATACAAAATAAAGCAATAACAAATTAAATTTTTGCAGGGATGCTAAAACATTGCTTGATAAATTAGTAGAATTCAGGATCATCAGTACCGCTCAGTATCCTAGCAGTTTCTATATGCGGCGGTAGATAAAGAGAAGCCAACTGGTCCGCCGCATATAGGAACCGTTAGCCTCTAGGATACTGTGCGGTTATTTTTAGTTCCTGCTTTAAAAGGCCCCTTCACAAAAATCGGCGTATTGCGCATGCGCAAAAAACGGGAATGTGGAGGCACGAAAAGTTTATTGCAGAAGAGGAAGGAAGGAAAAAGGGTTATGACGAAATAGAGTAGGGGGCTAGTGGCCATTTCAAAACTCCCGAGGGACATGTAGTAAGTAATTTTTCTTGAAAACTATATTTTTAGCAAAATTGGGCTACATTTTGAAATATTTATCCTGGTAAACGTTAGCTGTAGGAATAAGGACATTTTTTGGGTTGACTGTTCCTTTAAGTTCAACCTATACATTCAGATCCTACATGATTTACAATAAAGAAGTTCCAATTAAGCTTACATTAATAGAATTAGAAAGCTGACACATTTAACACAAGCAATTATATCCCTGAATTTTGTTTAGTCAGAAATGTATGCAAGCCATTTTACATTTATCTAAGATCTTGGCAGTCTCTACCTCCTGAGGCAAGATGATCCACATTTTGATTGCTCTTACCTTCAAAAAATAAATTTTACATTGCTGGAAATAAAATTTCCTATCTCCAACTTTGGAATAAGCAACGCTACCACAAACTCAGTATGTAGCTTTTGGACATTTTTATAAAAAGTAATCATTTAACCTCTCAAGCACCTTTTTTCAGTAAAGTAAACAGACCCAGTTTGCTAAGCTCTCTTCATAGCTTAAATTCTCCATTTACCTTATTAGTTTTGTGGCCCATCTCTGAACTTTTTTCTAATCCTGAAATGTCCATTTTTAAAATTGGTCCACAGAACTGCACTCCATATTCAGGGTGAGGTCTTACTAGGGATTTATATAGTGACATAATTATGCTTTCTGCACTTGCATCTATGCATCTTTTAATACATATACAAACGGAGAAAAGCGCTCAACCTAGGAACGAACATTAGCATAATAGCTTGTTCTATGGCTAGTTATCACCCTAGGAGCAGCCTCTTTTTGCTCAACGTGTGCCTTTCACAGGGAAGAACTTTCCTGTTGTATATCAGTCTGGTCCTGACTAAACACTACAATCCAGTCCCAAAATACCAGGCTATCCCTCTCTGAACGAGAGAAATGGCAAAACCCCAGATGTACGTATTTTTTTTTATTTTAATAAAATGTAATAGCTAATAGAACCATAGCAACAATTCAAAAGCAAACCAAATACATTTGAATGAAAATCTTGGTAAGAAAATTAAAGTTAACAAAAAACAAGTAAACTGTAAATCTCCACCGACAGTTAACAAAAATACACTTTATTAAACAGGAGGAGGCCACACACACACAAAAAAAATCAAACCCATTTGTGCCACTTTTTTAACTTCCAGATGCCTTCAGAGCCTACAATCTCACTCTTCGGAAAAAAACTAAATATTCCTAACATCCCACAACACCTCTTTCAAACAACATGCTAATAACCACATAATTCTAGCTCTCACTTGCTCAACACCACACAAATCAAACAGAACCATTTTTTACAATAAAAAAATGTAATTCCAGTCATAGTAACATAGTAGATAAGGTTGAAAAAAGACAGGAGTCCATTGAGTTCAACCTATACAAATCTTAAAATACTTACAACTACGGTCATTCACAGGACAATCAGCCTAGTAAAGAAATATAGTTTATAAGTAATAATGCCCTATAACAATAAAGAGTGTAAAATATTTGATATTTAGTATTAAAATGTTCATGTGGCCTAAAGACTTAATTGGACTATGTTGCAGGTAAATTAAGTGTGCCTGGGAAAATTTATGCTAATGGAATAAATGCAGGATTTTCTCTACTTCATAATGTGAGGTCATAAAAGCTGTGGGTAGACTCTCTTACCCCCTCCTCTAACCCATTTCCATGTATATAGTGGGCACATTTTACATAAAAGATTTAATTCTACATGGTAAGCTGTTCATAACAGGGTGTCGGACCATTTTTAACCCCTTAGTGATCAGAGCACTTTTCCATTTTTCTGACCGTTTGGGACCAAGGCTATTTTTACATTTCTGCAGTATTTGTGTTTAGCTGTAATTTTCCTCTTACTCATTTAGTGTACCCACACATATTATATACCATTTTCTGCACCATTAAATGGACTTTCTAAAGATACCATTATTTTCATCATAACTTATAATTTACTATAAAATTATAAAATATGAGGAAAAAATGAAAAAAAAAAACACACTTTTTCTAACTTTGACCCCCAAAATCTGTTACAAATCTACTACCACCAAAAAACACCCATGCTATTTAGTTTCTAAATTTCATCCTGAGTTTAGAAATACACAATGTTTACATGTTCTTTGCTTTTTTTGCAAGTTATAGAGCAATAAATACAAGTAGCACTTTGCTATTTCCAAACCACTTTTTTCAAAATTAGCGCTAGTTGCATTAGAACACTGATATCTTTCAGGAATCCCTGAATATGCCTTGACATATATATATATATATGTTTTTAGAAGACATCACAAAGTATTGATCTAGGCCCATTTTGGTATATTTCATGCCACCATTTTACCGCCAAATGGGATCAAATAAAAAAAATCGTTCACTTTTTCACAATTTTTTTTCACAAACTTTAGATTTCTCACTGAAATTATTTACAACTTGTGCAATTATGGCATAAATGGTTGTAAATGTTTCTCTGGGATCCCCTTTGTTCAGAAATAGCAGACATATATGGCTTTGGTGTTGCTTTTTGGTAATTAGAAGGCCGCTAAATCTCACTGTGCACCACATGTGTATTATGCCCAGCAGTGAAGGGGTTAATTAGGGAGCATGTAGGGAGCTTCTAGGGTTAATTTTAGCTTTAGTGTAGTGTAGACAACCCCAAGTATTGATCTAAGCCCATCTTGGTATATTTCATGCCATCATTTCACCGCCAAATGCGATCAAATTAAAAAAAATGTTAAATTTTTCACAATTTTAGGTTTCTCACTGAAATTATTTACAAACAGCTTGTGCAATTATGGCAAAAATGGTTGTAAATGCTTCTCTAGGATCCCCTTTGTTCAGAAATAACAGACATATATGGCTTTGGCGTTGCTTTTTGGTAATTAGAAGGCTGCTAAATGCCGCTGCGCACCACACGTTTATTATGCCAAGCAGTGAAGGGGTTAATTAGGGAGCTTGTACGGAGCTTGTAGGGTTAATTTTAGCTTTAGTGTAGTTTAGTAGACAACCCAAAGTATTGATCTAGGCCCATTTTGGAATATTTCATGCTATCATTTCACCGCCAAATGCGATAAAATAAAAAAAATCGTTCACTTTTTCACAAACTTTTTCACAAACTTTAGGTTTCTCACTGAAATTATTTACAAACAGCTTGTGCAATTATGGCACAAATGGTTGTAAATGCTTCTCTGGGATACCCTTTGTTCAGAAATTGCAGACATATGGCTTTTTGGTAATTAGCAGGCCGCTAAATGCCGCTGCGCATCACACATGTATTATGTCTAGCCGTGAAGGGGTTAATTAGGTAGCTTGTAGGGAGCTTGCAGGTTTAATTTTAGCTTTACTGTAAAGCTCAGCCTCCCAACTGACACATCACACCCCCTGATCCCTCCCAAACAACTCTCTTCCCTCCCTCACCCCACATTTTTCACCGCCATCTTAAGTACTGGCAGAAAGGTTTTTTTTTTTTTTAATTATTCTGCTGTGTAGGATCCCCCCTTAGCCTCCAACCTCCCTGATCCCCCCCCAAAACAGCTCTCTAACCCTCCCCCTCTACCTTATTGGGAGCCATCTGGGGTACTGGCAGCTGTCTGCCAGTACCCAGTTTACAATAAAATTGGGTTTTTTATATTTTTTTACTTTTTTTCTGTAGTGTAGCTTCCCCCCAAAGACCAACCTCCAACCCCTCCCAGATCCCTTAGATCTTTTAGATTCCCAATTCCCCCCCCCTTTCTCCCACTTAATATAACAACATTTTCCATAGTGTAGTGGTTCCCACCCGCTCCCGCCCCGTGCGTGCCCCCGGCGACCCCACCCACGATCCCGCCCCCCTCTTCATGCTAGATCCCATCGATGTCCACCCACTCACCTCCCACATCGGCTCCCAACCACCAACAATCACGGCCATCGATGTCCGATGCAGAGAGGGCCACAAAATGGCTCTCTCTGCATCGGATGGCTAAGTATTGTTATTGCAGTGATGCCTCGATATCCAGGCATCCTGCAATAACAATACTTAGCCACAGGAAAGCGGCTGGAAGTGATCAGGATTGCTTCCACCGCTTTCAAAGACCGACGACATATGGGGTACGTCCTCGGTTGTTAACTAATTTTTTGGAGGATGTACCCCATACATCGTCAGTCGTTAAGGGGTTAAATTCCATTTCCCTTGAAGCGGAAAGCTATAATTTTTTTTGGCTAAAGTTATAGGTTTTGTAATTTCTCCTTTTTTTAAAAACTCTTTGCTGTGTGTAATTTTATTTGTTAACATCTTTTTCTTATTTCAATGCACTTTGACTTTTTTTTTGCTCATAATAAATGTTCTTTTATTAAGTGTTGTTTTGTCTAATAATAGAACCACGTTACTGAAAGAGACTGGTGGTAATATTATTACTGTGGGGGGTTTTGTTTTGTTTTTTGCTTTTTACTATATTGTGTTTGGGATCTTTGATCTGTTAGTCTGGGTTTTCTTTAAAATTCTCAATATAATAATCGTAGGTGGTGGCAGCATAAAGATAGTTTAGTGTGGGTAGCATCAAAAAGGAATTACAGGGATTTTTTTTGTAGGTTTAGAACAGAGTAGAAAGTGCTTGTTAACCCTTACGCCCACTGAATTAAATCACAAGCTTGCCTGGAGTGACTAAATTAGTTAAGGTGTAAAGGATCTGTTAACCCTTTCTGTGGCAAATAAGTGACTGGTGCAGAGTAGGTCAACCCAATACTAAAATGTGTTAAATAGATCAGTGATACATACATCAATCTATATTTTTTGATAGAGCGATTAGGAAGAAAGGTTGTGTTTCTGAATGTTTAATTAAATTTCACTAATACCAATTATGTACAAAAAATACATAGGAAGACATCAGTAGGTGATACTGTTCTTTATTTTAAATCACAGCAACTTAAACATGTAATTCATTGGGAATGGAACTGTACCAAAATGGTAATCACTACTCGTTCTATTGAGATTGTAGCATGAAGTACCTTTGAGTAGATAACATGGGAACATTTCCAACTTATTTTTCTCCAAATAAAGTTTACTTTGAGGAACCATTCAAATGACCCCCTAGCTTGTTGTCTCTTAACCAAAGTCACTCCCATTATTACTTTAATTACTAGAAACTTTATTCTAAACAAGTAGATATGCATTAATGGTTATAACTGATCATCCTAATTTATGTGGTAATTGTCCAAGATGTAAAAACAAATTGCTTTGATTCAACAATGGGATCAGGTTTGAAAGTTCTTTGTCTCACCTAATAAAAAAATATCAATTGGTCATCTTACGCACATTGCATAATTCAGTTAAATTATTTTACAACAGATAAAAATCTTGAAAAAGTGCTAGTAATATCCACTGCTGTAATAAATAACTCATAAGCTTTTTGCATCTCAGAGGGACTGCCCAGTCACATTTGTTTAGTGATTAGTAAGGGACAAGCTTACTGTACTTTATCAGACAGCCACATGGATCGAAATGCTGCCTTCAGTGTGCTGATAAGCCATGTGTATATTGATCCACTTAATTGCAAGCAAAATTAAGCTACTTTTTTATATCCTCTACAATGTGCTGTCAGTTGATAATTTTTTCCCATTTCTTCACGACTTCAGTCATTTATGATTAAACTAGCTGGAAGGCACGGCGTGTAATTACTGTGTCTTAATATTCATTATAGAATAAATAAAGGAAAAACTACATTTTTATTGATATTTAACATCCTTTGCATTTTTATCTCATAAGAAAATAATATGAAACACATTATTTTTAAAGTTGCAGGTTTATCTTACTATCTCACAAATACAATAAGTACATATAAATATAAATCTTGACAATTAGATTTACTAACTATTCAATTAACTCTGCCCTAAAAAACTTCTGCCCAGTTCGTATTTCATATAAAATGGGGAGATTTCTCCTCTAGAGAATCTTCCATTGGCAAGTAGTCATTGTAACTAAGGTTTGTGTTTCATTTTTAAATACTCAAACCAGTATTCTGTCAAAGAGTGTTTATAGAATGTTTTGGTGTAGTATTATGATTGATAAATATTTAGTTTTCTAATAGAACACTTTTTTGTTTTACAGTTCAGGTATATGAATGATACCATCAGTTGCATATATAATGACGTGAAATATATAATTAATAATGTAAAACGTACAGTAATTGCCGATTTTACGTTATCAACAAAATTAAATATTTCGCTTTTTTTGTGTACTTCAGTGAGAGCATGATATTATGCACTTTATGCATTTAGTGAGCTCATAAATCCACAGTCTTAATTGTTGGCTTTAAAAAAAAGAATTTGGCAATTAAAGGGATAGTAAACCTAGCAAATAATGTTATATAATTCTGCACATAGTGCAGAATTATATAACATTAGCATAGTGCCATATTTCTAAAGCAAAGAGTTAAAGAGATATTTTACTACAAAAAAAGAACGCAGTTTCTGGCTCTACTAAGCAGGTCTGTTTTTTTCTCCTAAGCGCATTGCGGCACACTGTCTAATCACAGCGCGCCCGATCGCGCTATTAAACTCAATGTAGCTTGCTCCCGCTCTGGTCTGGTAGCGGGAGCGAGCTACATTGAGTTTAATTGCGCAATCAGGCCGGCTGTGATTAGACAGCGTGCCGCAATGCGCTTAGGAGAAAAAAACAGACCTGCTTAGTAGAGCCAGAAACGGCGTTCTTTTTTTTGTAGTAAAATATCTCTCTAACCCTTTGCTTTAGAAAGATGGCACTAAGCTAATGTTATATAATTCTGCACTATGTGCAGAATTATATAACATTATTTGCTAGGTTTACTATCCCTTTAATTGCCAAAAAATAAACATTTTAAACATAAAAACACTTGCCAATTAACCCTTGCAATATAAAAATGTCAAATATTTAATTCAAATTTAAATATATGATGATACTTAGATATCGTTTTTCTTCCAAGGTCTCATTTTTCCTTCTCTCTTTCTCTCTCTCTCTTTCTCTCTCTCTCTCTCTCTCTCTCTCTCTCTCTATCTCCCTATATATACAGGTATATATATGTGTGTGTGTTTGTGTGTGTATAAATATGCTGCTATTTAAGCATATGCTTCTGGGTGGTTGTGACTCAAGCTGGGAGAAATAAATTATTGCTACACTATTATTTTCCACAACATAAAAAGCAGTCCTGCTGTTGCACTTCAGACAAACGTTCACAACTGGGTGCACAATTTAAATGTTTTTTATACATCTTCATCTTTGTGGGAACATTTTCTTATATTAAACCATAACTTTTAACAGTAAGTAAGAAGGAAAAGAAAATAGTCTACAAAGTGATTTAGATTGTCATTTCTCTATCCATGGCTGAGCATTTATTGTGTTAATCTCTTGTGTGCTTTGTAGGATGGTATCTTAAAGAGAAACTCTGCATCAGCATTGTGCATAAACTTTCAAGCCTTTTCTTAAAAAGAGTCTTCGGGGGTCTATTTATCAAAGCGTCAACTGAAAATATGCTTGAATTCCACGTCGTATTTGTCACGAGATTGATCGCCATAGTTATCAAAGCACCAAGATGCAAATGCTGAAATTTTTTACGTAAAATACAATCTTGCAATCTTAATCCAGTGCAGATCGGTGCTTGCAACATTACAGATGTTTAAAATTCACATTCGACCCTATTTCACATTTTCCCCAATTTTTTCAAACATTTGACAGGTACGCTCACGTCTCACGTCGCAGCCTATCTAGTTTTCAATCCGCCACCCTTGAGGTCGCGGACGCCATAGAACTCAATGGGAGTCTGAAAACACATAAAACTTATGTTCGATGCTGCAGGAGAATGAAGTATATTACATAATAAAAGTAAAAAAGTAACTCTATTAAAATTGTATACCCTTTCTAAATCAAACAATATTATTGCTCCACAACATTTGGTGCCCTAGTAGATATAGGGATAAAAATGAAAAATACATTACTGTTTATGGATTACTAGTCCTAAAGCCCGTGTACACGGGCCAATTTTTGCAGTACAGCGGTTCCACCCCTTGCTCTCTCTCTATCCCCCCTCTCTTCTGCTCTCTCCCTCCCCCTCTCTTTTGTTATCTCTCTCCCCCTCTCTTTTCCTCCCTCTCTTTTGCGCTCTCTCTCCCCCTCTCTTTGCGCTCTCCCCCTCTCTTTTGCTCTCTCTCTCCCCTTTCTTTTGCTCTCTCTCTCTTTCTCTCCCCTCTCTTTCACACCATCTCTTTTGCTCTCTCTCGCCTCTTCTCTTTTGCTCTCTCTCTCTCTCCCCTCTCTTTTGCTCTCTCCCCCATCTATTTTGCTCTCTCTCCCCCCCTCTCTTTTGCTCTCTCTCCACGCTCTCTTTTGCTGTCTCTCTCCCTCTCTTTTGCTCCCTCTACCCCCCTCTTTTGCTTTCTCTATCCTCCCTATTTTGCACTCTCTCTCTCTCCCCCCACTTTTTGCTCTATCTCTCCCCGCTCTCTTTTGCTCTCTATATCCCCCCTCTTTTGTTCTCTCTCTCCCCCTCTTTTGCTTTCTCTCCCCCCTCTCTTTTGCTCTCTCTATCCCCCCTCTTTTACTCTCTCTCTCTCCCCTTTCTGTTGCTCTCTTTCCCTCCTCTTTTGCTGTCTCTCTCTCCCCTTTCTTTTGCTCTCTTTCCCCCCTCTCTTTTGCTGTCTCTCTCCCTCTCTTTTGCTCTTTCTCTCCCCTCTCTTATGCTCTCTCTCCCCCTCTCTTATGCTCTCTCTCTCCCCTCTCTTTTGCTGTCTCTCTCCTCCTCTCTTTTGCTCTTTCTCTCCCCTCTCTTATGCTCTCTCTCCCCCTCTCTTATGCTCTCTCTCTCCCCTCTCTTTTGCTGTCTCTCTCCTCCTCTCTTTTGCTCTTTCTCTCCCCTCTCTTATGCTCTCTCTCCCCCTTTCTTATGATATCTCTCTCCCCTCTTTTTTGCGCTCTCTGCCCTCTTTTGCGCTCATTGCCCTCTATTGCGCTCTCTCTCTTTTGCTCTCTCTCTCCACTCTCTTTTGCTGTCTCTCTCCACTTTCTCCTCCTATCTTTTGCTGTCTCTCTCCCTCTCTTTTGCTCTCTCTATCTCCCCTCTTTTGATCTCTCTCTCCCCTCTCTTATGCTCTCTCTCTCCCCTCTCTTTTGCTGTCTCTCTCCCCCTCTCTTTTGATCTCCCTCCCCCCTCTCTTTTGCTGTCTCTCTTCCTCTCTATCTCCCCTCTTTTGAGCTCTCCCTCCCCCTCTCTTTTGCTGTCTCTCTCCCTCTCTTTTGCTCTCTCTATCTCCCCTCTTTTGATCTCTCTCTCCCCTCTCTTTTGCTGTCTCTCTCTGTCTCTTTTGCTCTCTCTCTCTATCCCCCCTCTTTGGAGCTCTTTTGAGCTCTCGGCACAGCCCGCCCAGTCCCGCCCACACCCCACCCGGTCCTGCCCACGTCACTGTCAGGGTTTTTTCCCTGTTTTGTTTGCCATGTGCTGCTGGCAGCCATTTTACTCACCTCTCTTGCTGACTATGGTGCATTGTGGGGGATGCTGCTCATTTCCTGCACTTCCTTTTATGGTCAAACCGGTGTGCATCATCTGTGTGAGACAGGATGCAGTCTCAGAATTGTGATGTCATCACTTATTATTTAAAGGGCCTCTGTTCAGTATGCTTTTCCTTTGCATTGTCTCAGACCTGTTTGCGAGAGCTCCTGTGTATTACCTGGCTGTCTGACGTCCCTCCTGGTTCCTGATCCCTGGCTTGTTCCTGACTCTGCTGTTTTCCTAGTTCCTGATTCCGGCTCGTCTGCTACTCGCTTTGGCTCCTGACTCGGCTCGTCTGACTACCAGCTCTGGTTTTGACTCCTGGCTTGTTATTTGACTTGTGGACTTTTTATTATTTTTTTGTTATTAATAAAGGTGTGATTATTTTTGCACTTCTCATCTCAGTTTGATTCCTGGCACCCTGACATTATGCAAAGGCCATGAATCCTGTTGGTGCTAATAATCCACCTTTACCTGCCATTATTTCCAGGATAGATGAACAGGATCACCGCTTGGATCAATTTGCACTAGCCCTGCAAACCCTGCTGACTCGCACTGCACATTTGGACCAAAGTGTCCCACAAGTTATGGCTGCTCCTGTTTCCGCTGCTGCACCTAGTCCTACCAGGAGCATGTCAGGTTCTGCACCTCTACCTCAGTGATATGGAGGCAATCCTATTCAGTGCAGAGGGTTTTTCAACCAGGTGGGCATTTACTTTGAGATGTTACCTCAGGTGTTTCCCTCTGACCGAGCTAAGGTGGGATTTCTCATCTCGTTACTCTCTGACACAGCTCTTGCCTGGGCTAATCCCTTGTGGGAGACTAATAAACCTGTGATTTCAAATTACCCTGAATTTGTGGCCTCCTTTCGAAGGGTATTTGATGTTCTGGCTCACTCCTCCTCTGCTGCTAAACGAGTCATGTCCATTCAGCAAGGTACAAGATCTGTTGCTCAGTATGCTATTGAGTTCCGTACGCTTGCCGCAGAGGTTGGTTGGAACAATGAGGTTGGTTGGAACAATGAAGCCCTTGTTGCCACCTTCTTTCATGGGCTCTCTGATGCGATTAAAGATGAAATTGCTGCCAGAGATTTACCAGAGGATCTCCAGGCATTGGTGTCTTTTTTTATCCAAATTGACATCATAGTCAGAGAGAGGCCCTCTTTCAAGGAGCACTTACGGAAGCCTCCTGTTTCGTTGTCTCCTACGTATTCGTTCTTACCCATGCCTCCCTCTCCTCCCATGCCTCCTGGTCCCGAGTCACCAGGTACTGCTGAGCCGATGCAGTTGGGATTCACGTGTCTCTCTGCTGCGGAGAGGGCCTTTAGGAGGAGGGGCTCTGCCTCTATTGTGGGTTACAGGGCCACCTTTTAAAGTCTTGTCCTACACGGCCGGGAAACGCTCACACCTATGGTCCTATAGTGGGCAGACCTTGGGTGGTTTATCCTCGTCCTCGGAACTGCTTAAGGAGAAACCTTTGGTCATGGTTGTCCTTTCCTGGGTGGACTCCTCCATAGTCACCCAGACTCTTGTTGACTCCGGTGCTGAAGGCTATTTAATTGACAGTGCTTTTGTATCAAAGCACTCCATTCCTGTTTTGCCTTGGTCTGTTCCACTTGCTATTGAGGCCATAGATGGCAGGCTCCTTCAGCCCGCACTCGTTACTCATGAAACTGCTCTGTTGTCCATGGCTGCTGGGGATCTCCACTTTGAAACCCTCAAGTTCCAGGTGATAAACTCTCTGCATTTTCTGGTTGTTCTGGGTTATCCCTGGCTCCAAAAGCACAATCCCAGTCTCGACTGGCGCAGGTCTGAAATTTTGTCGTGGTCCTCGCAAAGTTTTTCCATTTGTCTTCGGAAACCAGTTAAAGTCTTGTGCACTTCTTCGGTATCTCAATTGCCAGAGGAGTACCGAGAGTTCCAAGATGTTTTTGACAAGGTACGTGCCTGTATGTTGCCTCCTTACCGGTCTTATGATTGTGCCATAGACCTGTAACCCGGAGCCATTCCTCCTTGGGGCCGGGTTTACCCTCTGTCTGTTGCAAAGAATTGTGCTATGGAGGAGTATATTGCCGATGCTCTGTCACGGGGGATCATCCGCAAATCCTGCTCTTCGGCAGGTGCTGGCTTTTTCTTTGTGAAGAAAAAGGGTGGCGAGTTAAGACTATGCATCGATTATAGGGGTCTTAATTGTCTTACCATTAAGAATTCTTACCCTATTCTGCTCATTACGGAACTCTTTGACCGCCTTAAGGGAGCTACGGTCTTTACTAAACTTGATTTGAGAGGAGCGTACAATCTCGTTAGGATCAAGGAGGGCCACGAATTGAAAACAGCGTTTAACACCAGGAGCGGGCATTATGAGTATCTTGTAATGCCCTTTGGGCTATGTAATGCTCCTGCTGTTTTCCAGGAATTTATTAATGATGTCCTACGAGATATGTTGCAACAGTGTGTTGTGGTGTACTTAGACGACATCCTCATACACTCACCCACACTTGAGGCTCATCGTTCTGATGTTACACGGGTTCTTCAGAGACTACGTGAGAATGGCCAGTTTTGTAAACTCCAGAAATGTGAGTTCCATCAGACTCAAGTAACGTTCCTAGGTTATGTTATCTCCATTGCAGGTTTCTCCATAGATCCTGACAAGTTATCTGCAGTTCTGCAGTGGCCTCGCCCAGTTGGTCTTCGGTCTATTCAACGTTTTTTGGGGTTCGCCAATTACTATGGAAAGTTTATTAAAAACTTTTCTTCCTTGGTCAAACCTCTCACAGAATGATCCACTCCATTGGTCACCTACTGCCATTAAGGCCTTTGATAGTCTTAAGACTGCCTTTGCTGCCACTCCAGTTCTGGCTCATCCTAACCCTGTCCTGCTTTTTGTTCTTGAGGTCGATGCGTCTGAGACTGGAGTAGGTGCCCTCTTGTCTCAACGTCCTATGCCTGACGGTTCCTTGCATCCGTGTGGTTTCTAATCTAAAAAATTGTCTCCCGCAGAGTGCAATTATGAAATTGGTGACAGGGAATTACTGGCCATAATTTTGGCACTCAAGGAATGGAGGCATCTTCTCGATACTAGCGTGCCAGTGCTCATTCTTACTGACCACAAGAATTTAACTTATCTATCTGAAGCAAAACGTTTGTTGCCCCGAGAGGCCAGATGGGCGCTATTTTTGTCTCAGTTTAATTATGTGGTCTCCTACCGGCCTGGTAGTAAGAATGTTAGGGCTGATGCCCTCTCTTGACAATTTTCACCTCTGTCCAAGGAGGAGTCTGTACCTACTCCTGTTATACCTCCTGACCATATTTTGGCTACCATGCGTACTAACCAATGCACCTCCTGAGAAACCTAGTGGTAAGTGTTTTGTTCCTGAGAATCTTCAAACTAAACTTTTGCACACTTACCACTATCCTAAAGCCGAAGGTCACCCAGGCAAGAACCAAATTATTTGGTCTGTCACTCGACAATTCTGGTGACCAGGTCTTCGTTCTTATGTTGCTGCGTATGTTCCCTCCTGCTCAGTTTGTGCACAGAATAAGACTCCTCAACGTCTTCCTGTGGGTCTTCTTCAACCTATTGCTAATGGTGAGCGTCCTTGGACACATCTTTCCATGGACTTCATTGTTGAGCTCCCTGTTTCCAATGGCAATACTGTTATCCTTATGGTGGTTGACCGTTTTTCTAAAATGTCACATTGCATTCCCTTGATGAAGTTGCCTACCGCTCAGGAGCTTGCTTCAAATTTTGCCCTGGAGGTCTTCCGTTTACATGGGTTACCCAAGGAGATAGTGTCAGACTGGGGTAGCCAGTTTGTCTAAAGATTTTGGTATCCCTTTTGTGCTCAAATGGGGATCCAGCTTTCTTTCTCCTCGGCATATCCCCCTCAATCCAATGGGGCTGTGGAACGGTCTAATCAAGCTCTGGAACAATTCCTCCATTGCTATGTCTCAGATAACCACAATAATTGGTCTGAACTGTTACCTTGGGCAGAGTTTACTCGTAAAAGTGCTATTAATGCTTCCTCCAAGTTATCCCCGTTCATGGCAAATTATGGGTTTCAACCATCCTTGTCGCCCGATTCATTCATGTCTTCAGGTATTCCGGATTTGGAGGAGCATCTCCGGCAACTCCGTTCCATGTGGGTGCAGATTAAGGATTGCCTTCATCGTTCTATGCAGCGCCAAAAGTTCCAGGCTGATCGTAGGCATCTGCCCACGCCTTCCTACCAGGTTGGTGAGAGAGTTTGGCTGTCCTCCCACAACTTGAACCTTTGTGTGCCTTCCAATAAACTGGCTCCCCGTTATGTTGGTCTTTTTAGAATACTCAGACGGTTCAATCCTGTGGCCTACGCTCTTGACCTTCCTCCTGCAATGCGCATCTCCAATGTTTTTCATATCTCCCTCTTGAAACCATTGGCTTGTAATCGGTTTACCACTGTGTTGCCTCGTCCCCTTCCTATATTTGTTGACAACCATGAGGAGTATGAGGTCAGCAGCATTATTGACTCTCGTATGTCCAGGGGCCGTGTACAGTATTTGGTTCCCTGGAGGGGCTACGGTCTGGAGGAGCGTTCTTGGGTTCCCTTCTCTGATGTTCATGCTCCCACCCTCCTCCGTGCCTTCCATGCCTGTTTCCCTAATAAGCCTTTTGTCCTCCTGTGGGGGGGGGGGGTCGTTGAGGGGAGGGTACTGTCAGGGTTTTTTCCCTGTTTTGTTTGCCATGTGCTGCTGGCAGCCATTTTACTCACTTCTATTGCTGCCTATGGTGCATTGTGGGGGATGCTGCTCATTTCCTGCACTTCCTATTATGGCCAGACTGGTGTGCATCATCCATGTGAGACAGGATGCAGTCTCAGAATTGTGATGTCATCACTTATTATTTAAAGGGCCTCTGTTCAGTATGCTTTGCCTTTGCGTTGTCTCAGACCTGTTTGTGAGAGCTCCTGTGTATTACCTTGCTGTCTGACATCCCTCCTGGTTCCTGATCCCTGGCTTGTTCCTGACTCTGCTGTTTTCCTTGTTCCTGATTCTGGCTCGTCTGACTATTTGCTTTGGCTCCTGACTCTGCTTGTCTGTCTACCAGCTCTGGTTTTGACTCCATGCTTGTTATTTGACTTGTGGACTTTTTATTATTTTTTGTTATTAATAAAAGTGTGATTATTTTTGCACTTCTCGTCTCAGTCTGATTCCTGGCACCCTGACAGTCACAGCCTGTCCGGCCTCGCCTATGTCACAGACCATTGGCCCCGCCCATGTAACTGCCCATCCGGTCCCGCCCACGTCATGCCCGGCCATGCCCGCACCATGCCCATGTCACATCCGGCCACGCCCACATCTGGCCTGCCTGTTACTCACTCTGCAGTGTTAAAAGCCAGGTGTGTTTGTCCTTGCCCGCTGTGTCTACTGCGCATGACAGCTTCGGACAAACACACTTGGCCTTTTATGCTAGGATGCTACAAATTTGTCTCTCATTTCAAAGCAAGGGGACAATATTTCTACAAATTTGTTAAAAACATTTCGCCCCAAACTTGATGCACTAATAGATAGAGATAAAAATGAAATAAATACACAACATAATATAGCTAACTTCCTTTTTATTTTTTGGGAAAATCTATGTGCACCATCGACATTATACACTCATTTTTTCTTTGCATAAATGTCTTGTAGATGATCTATTTCTATAGCCCATAAAGTTTTTTTTTTTTTTTTTTTTTAAATGGATAGTTTTGCTTATTTGTAAATAACATTGCTCTGATTTTAAGACTCCTAACCAAGCCCCAAAGTTTTATGAGAATACCGTCAGCTACCTTCTTCAGCTTGCTCCTGTTTGTGTAAATGGTCTTTTCATATGCAAAAGAAGGGGGAGGGGGAGTGTCTTATTTCCCACTTGCAATGGGCTTTCCAACTACCTTTTCAACAGAGCTAAACTGAGAGCTTCTAAGTAAGTTTTTAAACAGTTTTATATTGGATTTTTATATCAGTATCTGTGCATCTTATTCTTTATAGTAGTGTATATTACATGCAGTTATATGAAAATGAGTGTATACTGTCCCTTTAAGCCATGTAATACAAGTCCCACTCTCCACTTCGCACCAATTTTTAACGCAACACTTTCCGCACCAATCATGATGCAAACTCTAAAACAACCCACACACTAGTGATTTTTTCAACCACTTTTGATTGGAATATGCATAATCACATGATTAATGACATCAGCCAATATGATTCAAATATACATTTTAAACTATCCCTAATGAATCAAATTGCTCGATACTTCTGTCATTGATCACCCATCAGAACTTGTAAGTGCAATTTGTTACATTGTGTATTATACTTTGAAAGTATGTATATGTGAATTTAGAATTAAACATTGATGCTGACATTAGGACACACAGTGTAATATTTTAGACAAGGATTTTAAAATTGGAATTGATGTTTGATTCAATATATTCTTAAGCTGATAGCAAAGGGATAGCCCACCTAACATTAAACTGTCATGATTCAGATACAGCAGATATTAAAATCACCTCTTTACTGTCATGCTAGTTTCAGGGTATTTCTTCCTTCTCTTGAATTTCTTTTTCAGTAGGAAATGTAATCTTATATGCCGGCCCATTTTATAACACCTGTGAAAGGGGTGGTTTTTAAAACTAGTTTGCAATCAGGAGAGGTTACACAGGTACAGAGAGAAAACTGGCCCAGCTCTTAAACTATCCATTGTTTGCTAATAAATACAGATGATACCCTGATTACATGTTATATTTGCAATTATTCCTGCTCAGAATAATAATAAATTTACACTATATACATATAGTGGTATAAATAAACACAGAGATATGAAAGACAATATTGTTTAGAACAAAAAAAGCAATTTAGGGACATGTAAATATATTTGCAAATGATTTCTGACATAACACACACACACACATGTATATATATGTACTGTATATATATACATATATATAAGTATGTGCAAAGATATATGTACAAATTCTAGCATTAATAATCATTTATATAAAAAAATATGAGATAAAAGCATATCATGACATCTAGAAATACAAATACATATTAATTTATGTGAAAGTATCATATAACAGATTTTTTTGTATAACAAATAAATATAAAAATAACTTTCTATGAGATATTGTTTGTTGAGGTATAAATGTAGCTATTTCTTGGACATTAACAGTTGAAAAAGAAAAGATTAACTTTAGAGAAATGTACTTGTTCATGGACAGTAATGAAATGGTATAAATAAAGTTTGGAAAAACCCGAATAACCTCAACATCGATGACTGTTTGTTAACACCAGTTAATATTAGTAAAACTTTAAGAAGCATCTCACTTGGCTCTTTACAGGGCTCTCCATTTCAAATCCATTTGAACCCATTAGAAAATCTGGTTATCATGTGGTTTTCCGTTGTCTTGGCACAATGTTAAAGGGGCAGAAAACTCTAGATATATCTATCATGCATATGAAAAAGCACTGGTTAAACATTTTCAAGGTTTTTTTTGCCTGAAAAGCTATTTGTTTTAATTTTAGAGCTAACATGAAGTGCCTGTCTGTGTACAACTGGTCCTTAAAGGGACATTAAACACTGAATAAATGCTAGCTAAAATGATGCATTTAAAGAAAAGATTAGTCTGAGAATAACATGTAGATCAGGGGTGCCCACACTTTTTTTGTGTAGGGATCTACTTTTTAAATGACCAGCTCAACTAGATCTACTCAGTAAAAATGGGCCGGCACCTAAGCTTACATTCCTGCCTTTTCAAATAAAGATACCAAGAGAATGAAGAAAAAATTCTAATAGGAATAAATTAGAACGTTGTTTAAAATTGCATGTTCTATATCTAAATCGTGAAGAAAAAAAATTGTGTGTTTCATATCCCTTTAAGGTTGCATGATTTAGCAACACATGGATAGGAAAAAACATAAAGATACAACAGATTAATTCTGACGAAAAAAGTAGCACTGACTACTTAACAGGAGCAACCCCTTGTGCCATGTTACAAAACACTGCATTCAAATTACTTCTACTGACCCACTTTACTTTGTGCTGCGGGCTTGGCCTGATATGACCCAGTGAGGCTTAAATTTCAATAGCGCGCCATGCAGACCATTTCTTACTGGGTCAACACAATCATTTGCCAGATGTCAATCAGACTTGCTCCTTTTGCATAGCACAGCAGCATCCGCCTTAACTTTTTCTATCTATTGACACTTACCCTCCTAACTATACTATACCGTCATATCCATTGGGAGAGTATTCACTCAATTATTCTTTTGATAGGCCAATTGTGTTGTAGTTCAAAAATCATCTACATTGATTGGTTGAAATCATTATCCCTCAATCCTGTAGCACTTTTTGTGTCCGACCATCAGACTGTTTATTGACCTGCCCCTTCACACACTGCGGTAGATAAAGTGGCAACCATACTCTACTCACGCCCCAGTGTTGAGATTGCATAACTTGACCACATCATTTTGTACCCCTGATGTACATGGATTTTTTAAAGTGTAATTAGTTGTTTAAATATTGACAAAATAAGTGTAACATTTTAGTGTCTATAAAACAACGGAGCTGCCATGTTGTAACCTAGTTTACCTTCTTGGCTGTGGCCAATTAGGAAGTGTTATAAATAGGTCACTTGAGTGTGCAGCCAATGGCTCTGTGGAATATAACAGTGTTATGCACTTTCATTTTTAACAGGAACTGAAAAGCTCACCATTTCAGAATTGAATTGCAGGAAAAGGGGACAAAATAAATATTGAAAGTATATTGCAGAGTATTTTTATATATACGATTTATCATTTTATGTTACCATCTCAAAGTGTTTAATGTCCCTTTAAGTTTAAGGACTGACTGTTCACTGGTTAGTTGATCAGCAAAACTCCCATACCTTATTTTTAGATGGTTTAATTGATGTTACTAAACAATTTACTGTACATATAGTTATTATCTTCCAACACATAAATACTTTGTTTAAAAGTGGATTCTGTCTCAAAATACATAACACAGCAAAAGGAATGGAAATTGACTAATTTAAGTTACAATTAAACCTAACACTACACTGACTGATCTACTCCAATGTTTTTAAAGATTGGTTGGAACTGTTCTACATCAGGGGAGAGAGAAATCCCCCTCAGGACAGTATAGTATATTTTTGTTTTTGCATTGATGACTTAATCGTAGTGTTTTTTGTTTTGTTTGCTGTATTTCTCTACTATTTACAACTCTGTATCAGAACTATCTATGATAAGAAAAAAGATAAAAATGTAGATGGTGACATGCATACATTTTACAAAAACAAAAAAAAGTAATACATTTTAAAATACCCTCTTTTAGATGTCACAAAGAAAAAATATAATTTTTAAAGCTCTTTCTACTTTACGAATACTGAGGAATTTTAATCTATTGGAAAATATTTTCTGTGGAATTTTAATCCATCGGAAAATATATTGTGAACAGCTTTTCACTTCATTTTTGGACTTTTTACATTTAACAGCCTTGGCCTCTTGAAAACACATTTTTGACAGCATATCTCTGCTGATTGTATAGCTTTTTCAATAATAAACCATACATAGGACCCAGAAAACTCTTAAATGGAAAAACCTGCATTAAAACACATTGGGCAAGATTACATATGCGGGGTCGCCCGCAAAAGCCGGCGTCAACGGATTTTAGTCGGGTATTGCTATCACATATACAGTGCCAAATATAAATGTGGCGTGTATATTTCACCCGTCGCCAACAAATTTTACTCCCATAAGCTAACACAGAACCGCGTCGCAAATCGATATCACATGTTCAGCGCAAGGACTTTGTGGCAAAAATCCGCCAACCCCCACATTGCAAACTATATTATAAACATATTAACCCCTAATCCGCCAAACCCCCACAATGCAATAAACCTAATAAATCTATTAACCCCTAAAACGCCAAACCCACACAACACAATAATAAGCCCCCTAACCTAACACCCCCTAAATTAACGCCAATTACCTAAAATTAGAAAATACTAAATTACAATTAAAATTAAAAAAACTAACAATACTTTAAAAATAAAAAAACATATGCCTAGATTTAGAGTTCTGTGTTAGCCGTCAAAACCAGCGTTAGGGGGTCCTACGCTGGTTTTGGCAGCCAGCTGGTATTTAGAGTCAGTCAGGAAAGGGTCTAACGCTATGGGTGATTTCAATCAGCCAATCAGAATTTTCCTACCTTAATTCCGATTGGCTGATAGAATCCTATCAGCCAAATCGGAATTCGAGGGACTCCATCTTGGATGACGTCCCTTAAAGGAGCCGTCATTCGTCGGGAAGTTGTCGGCCAGGATGGATGTTTCGCGTCGGCGGGATGAAGATGGAGCCAGAAGAAAGAAGATTGAAGATGCCGCTTGATAGAAGACTTCAGCCGGATGATGGACCTCTTCAGCCCCCGCTTGGATGAAGACTTCAGCCGGATGATGGACCTCTTCAGCCCCCGCTTGGATGAAGACATCGCCCGGATAGGAGGAAGACTTCGGACCCTCTTCTGGACGGATCGGTGATACCCGGCGTGGTGAAGATAAGGTAGGAAGATCTTCATGGGCTTAGTGTTAGGTTTATTTAAGGGGGGTTTGGGTTAGATTAGGGGTATGTGGGTGGTGGGTTGTAATGTTGAGAGGGTATTTTATGGGTTTTTTTACAGGCAAAAGAGCAGAATTCTTTGGGGCATGCCCCGCAAAAAGCCCTTTAAAAGGCTGGTAAGGTAAAAGAGCTTTTCAATTTTTATTTTACAATAGGGTAGGGCATTTTTTTTATTTTGGGGGGGCTTTGTTATTTTATTAGGGGGCTTAGAGTAGGTGTAATTAGCTTAAAATTGTTGTAATATTTTTATAATGTTTGTAAATTATTTTTTTATTTTTTGTAACTTAGTTCTTTTTTTATTTTTTGTACTTTAGTTAGTTTATTTAATTGTATTTATTTGTAGGTATTTGTATGTAATTAATTTATTGATAGTGTAGTGTTAGGTTTAATTGTAACTTAGGTTAGGATTTATTTTACAGGTAATTTTGTAATTATTTTAACTAGGTAGCTATTAAATAGTTAATTACTATTTAATAGCTATTGTACCTGGTTAAAATAAATACAAAGTTGCCTGTAAAATAAATATAAATCCTAAAATAGCTACAAAATAATTATTATTTATATTGTAGCTATATTAGGGTTTATTTTAAAGGGATTTAGCTTTAAATAGGAATAATTTATTTAATAAGATTTATTTTATTTTGTTAGATTAAGATTAATGTTAGGGTTAGACTTAGCTTTAGGGGTTAATACATTTATTAGAGTAGCGGTTAGGTCCGGTCGGCAGATTAGGGGTTAATAATTGTAGGTAGGTAGCGGCGACGTTGGGGGCGGCAGATTAGGGGTTAATAAATATAATATAGGGGTCAGCGATATTAGGGGCAGCAGATTAGGGGTACATAGCTATAATGTAGGTTGCGGCGGTGTCCGGATCTGCAGATTAGGGGTTAATAATATAATGCAGGTGTCGGCGATAGCGGGGGCGGCAGATTAGGGGTTAATAAGTGTAAGGTAAGGGGTGTTTAGACTCGGGGTACACGTTAGGTTGTTAGGTGCAGACTTAAGGAGTGTTTCCCCATAGGAAACAATGGGGCTGCGTTAGGAGCTGAACGCTACTTTTTTGCAGCTCAAACGGCCCCATTGTTTCCTATGGGGGAATCGTGCACGAGCAGATTTTTTAAGATGGCCGCGTCCATAAGCACCGCTGGTATTGAGAGTTGCAGTGGCGGTAGATATGCCTGTACGCTCCCTTTTTGGAGCCTAACGCATCCCTTCTGTGAACTCTAAATACCAGCGTTGTTTAAAAGGTGCGGGGGGAAAAAGCACGCATAGTTAACTCACCCCTTTGGCCGCAGAACTCTAAATCTAGCCGTAAGTTTAAATGAATCTAAAATTACAAAAAATAAAAAGTCTAACATTACAGAAAAAAATAAACCAAATTATCAAAAATAAAAAAAATTAAAACCTAATCCCTATGAAAATAAAAAAAGCCCCCCCCAAAATAAAAACACCCCCTAATCTAAAATAAATAGCCATTAAAAGGGCCTTTTGTAGGTCATTGCCCTAAGTTAAACAGCTCTTTACCTATAAAAAATACTAAGCCCCCCCTGTGATGCCTAAGTGTAACTTGAGAATCAGATTATACACTTGTATAAATTACAGTCTCACATAAAGAGTTTCCTGTAGATAATAAAAGGAATCAAAAGTTTTTATCATAGACTGTATGCAAAGCGAGGTGAATAACTTATGAGTTATAAGAGTATTGAGGTTAAACCTCATTAGGTAAATATCAGGTGGTTAGAGATATCAACAAGTAAAATATATACAATAAAAGAACTCACTGTTCAGCAGATTCATCCATTGGCAGACAAGATAAACAAAGTAATTTGTATCCTCTTCTCTCTTGATCAGCTAAGAGAGTGTGAGCATACCAGGGAACTGAAACAAAGTAACTAATACAATTAATGCAGGGAGTAAACTTACAGTTCAGCTGACAGTTGCAATGTTTTGCCGAAGAGCTACTTGTAACAACTTCCCAGTGTAGCGGCAGCTTGTTTCTGAGAGAGTGGTCACGTGGCAGTGACGTTAGCGTGACTTCAATGCCGAGGCTTCGGTTGCGGCTCGGTTCTCAACCGATTGATGCGTCCTTGTAATTGAAGACTGAGTGCTGATACAATGGTTCACTAACTCACAGACAGGTTAGAGGATGGAATGGAGATTTCAGGTGGGTGGTAGATAAGGATGCAGGACCAGCAGAAGCTTCAGGCTGGAATAAGAGCCTTAATGAAAAAGGCAAAGTCCAGAGGGAGATCCTAACCAAGCACTGTTTGAGTGCAAGAGGCGGGCTTAAATAAGCAAGTGAACAGAAACCGTTAAAGGGACAGGTCATATATGATAACCCACCCACCAAACCACCCAAAATAAAATAAACCCAACATTAAAAAAACGTAAACTACCCACTGCCCCTAAAGGGGTATCTTTATGGGTATTACCCTTAAAAGGGAATTCAGCTATTTTACTGCCCTTAAAAGGGCATTCAGCTCTTTTACGAGTGCCCATTAAATCCCTAATCTAAAAAAAAAACAAACCCCCAAAAAATTAAAAAAAACTAAATCTAACCCCCAAATAGGTACTCACTATTCCTGAAGTCCAACGGAGAAAGTCTTCTTCCAAGCGGTGAAGTCTTCTTCCAAGCAGCAATATCTTCTTCCATTGTGGCGACCTCTTCTATCTTTATCCAGGACCAAGCCAGCACGGAGCGAAGGTGACCGCGGAGCAGAAGACCGGCGACCGCGGAGCCATCGAGCGTGGAGATCCTCTTTGTATGATCACGGCCGTACACTGAGGATCGAATTCAAGGTACCCATTTAAATATTGGGTACCTTACTTTCCTATTGGCTGACATTTTCAAATCAGCAAATAGGATGAGAGCTACTGAAATCAAATCAGCCAATATGATTTCAGTATATCTTCTTACTAAATAAAATCAAGTAGGGAGATGTTACCCTACGTATGGGATATGTTTCATCTCACTATGGTATAGTTCATTACAAAGTAGATATGTTCGATTCTGTTCGGTTCGATTCGGAAATTCGGAAAATTCAGCGATTCGAATCGAACCGAATTACCGAATTAAAATTCTGCCGAATTTTCCGAATCAAACCGAATTAGTTTGAATCGATTCATAAATTTGGATGGCCATTGGGATTACACTAGTATTGTACAGTATGTTAGGTTAACACCTAATATACAGTATAATACTAATCTAATCCCACCTAACACTTACCGAAATGCCGAATTTACGAACCGAATCGATCAAATCGAACCGACTCCAACCGAATCCAACCTAAATTCTTTGAATCCGAATGAATCCGAAATGAATACGAAACAAATCAATTCAGAATTTTCCGAATTCGAATCCATCCAAACCGAACTTCGAAAAATTCCGAATCGATCCGAACCAAACCAAATTTTTTCGCCATGCACATGTCTATTACAAAGCAAGCGGACAAATTATTTATACAGGAATGAAAGAAAGGAACACAGTCCCTGACCTTTCAGACACTGAAGGAGGAGATTAATAAACCAGGCTGCACAATTAGATGTGAATCAACAAATGCAAATACAAATGCCTATCTGGCAGCAGCACTAGTAGATATAGGGATACAAATTAAATAAATACATTACATAATGTAGCTAACTTCCTTTTTTTGATAAATCTATTTGCACCAAGTTTAACCATTGTAATACAAGTCCTACTCTCCCCTTTGCACCAAATTTGACACAATACTTCGCACCAAATTGGAAGAAAAATGTTCCACCACTTTTTATTGAGAAATGCATAATTACGTGATTGATGAAATCAGCCAATCTGATTTATATATCATTAATGAATCAAATTGCTCTATGCGTGTTATTGATCACTCATCAGAACTAGTGCCATTTGTTACATTGTGCATTATACTTTGAAAGTATGTATATGTGAAATTAGTATTAAAGATAAACATTGATGATGACATTAGAACACACAGTGTATTATTTAGACAATGATTTTAAGAATCAAATGATGTTTGATTCAATATAATCTTAAGCTGATAGCTCAAAGGGATTTTCTACCTAGGGGGGTATTTATCAAAGGTCTGGCGGACCTGATCCGACAGTGCGGATCAGGTCCGCCAGAACTCACTGAATGCGGAGAGCAATACGCTCTCCGTATTCAGCATTGCACCAGCAGCTCTTGTGAACTGCTGGTGCAACGCCGCCCCCTGCAGATTCACGGCCAATCAGCCACCAGCAGGGAGGTGTCAATCAACCTGATCGTACTCAATCGGGTTGATTTTCGGCGATGTCTGTCTGCCTGCTCAGAGCAGGTGGATAGGGTTATGGAGCAGCGGTCTTTAGACCGCTGCTTCATAACTGCTGTTTCTGGCGAGCCTGCAGGCTAGCCCGAAACACAGGCCTTCAAGCTCCATTCGGAGCTTGATAAATGGGCCCCCTATCATTAAACTGTCATGAATCAGATACAGCAGAGATTAAAATCACCTCTTCAATGTCATCCTATTTTCATCCTTCTCTTGAATTTCATTTTGATTATAAAATGTCATCTTAAATGCCAGACCATTTTTTAACACCTGTGTAGGAGTGGTGTCTAAAACTAGACTTCAATTAGGAAGTGATACACAGGTGCAGAAAGAAAACTGGCCCATCTCTTAAAATATCCATTGTTTGCAAATGAATACATATGATAAAATTATTATATGTTATATTTGCAATTATTCTTGCTCAGAATAATAATATATTAACAATATATACATATAGTGGTATAAATGAACACAGAGATATGAAAGACAACATTGTTTAGAACAAAAAAAAAGAATTCAGGGACATGTAAAAATGTTTGCAAAAGATTTCTGACATAACATATATATATTTATATACAGTATATATATATATATATATATATATATATATATATATATATATACACACACAAGTATGTGCAAAGATATATGTACAAATTCTAGCATTAATAAACTTTTTTAAAGAAATAAAAAACATGAGATGATGAGATAAGCATATAATGATTTCTAGAAATACAAATACACATTAATTTATGTGAAAATATCATATATCAGATTTTTTTAATAAAAAATAAACGAAGAAATAACTTTTTATGAGACATTATTGTTTGTTCAGGTATAAATCTAGCTATTTCTTGGACATTAACAGATGAAAAATAAAAGATTAGCTTTAGACAAATGTGCTTGTTCATGGAAAGTAATGAAATGGTATAAAAGAAGTTGGAAAAACAGAAAAGTAGCACTTTTTTTTCAAAATTTGCATAAGTTACATTTTAACACTGATATCTGTCAGGAATCCCTGAATAACCCTTGACATTTATATATTTTTTTAGTAGACAGCCCAAAGTATTGATCTAGGCCCATTTTGGTATATTTCATGCCATAATTTTACCGCCAAATGCGATCAAATAAAAAATTTTTTTTAACTTTTTTACTAACTTTTTCACAAACTTTAGGTTTCTCACTGAAATTATTTACAAACAGCTTGTGCAGTTATGGCAAAAATGGTTGTAAATGCTCCTCTGGGATAGCCTTTGTTCAGAAGACACATATGGCTTTGGCATTATTTTTTGATAATTAGAAGACAGCTAAATGCCGCTGTGCACCACACTTGTATTATGCCCAGCAGTGAAGGGGTTAATTAGGTAGCTTGTAGGGAGCTTGCAAGGTTAATTGTAGCTTTAGTGTAGAGTAGTAGACAACCCAAAGTATTGATCTAGGCCCATTTTGGTATATTTCATTCAATCATTTTACCGCCAAATGTGATCAAATAAAAAAAATTATTAACTTTTACTAACTTTTTTTACAAAAAAAATTACGAGTTTTGCGGTAACAGGGGTGCGGTGCTAACGCTTAGTTTCAGCTCACCGCTCACCTACAAACAACGCTGGTATTAAGTTTTTTTTTCAGCCCGGCGTTAGCCTCTAAAAAGTGAGCGGAGAACAAAATTTAGCTCCACATCTCACCTCAATACCAGCGCTGCTTACGATAGCGGTGAGCTGGCTAAACGTGCTCGTGCACGATTTCCTCATAGGAATCAATGGGGCAGAGCCGGCTGAAAAAAAAAACCTAACACCTGCAAAAAAGCAGCATTCAGCTCCTAACGCAGCCCCATTGATTCCTATGTGGAATGAAAATTTACGTTTACACTTAACACCCTAACATGAACCCCGAGTCTAAACACCCCTAATCTTACACTTATTAACCCCTAATATACCCCAACATCGTCGCCACCTGCATAATACTATTAACCCCTAATCTGCCACTCCGGACACCGTCGCCACCTACATAATACTTATGAACCCCTAATCTGCTGCACCCAACATCGTCGACACCTACATTATATTTATTAACCCCTAATCTGCCACCCCCAACGTCGTCGCAACCTACCTACAATTATTAACCCCTAATCTGCCGCCCCCAACGTCGCCGCCACTATAATAAAGTTATTAACCCCTAAACCTAAGTCTAACCCTAACACCCTCTAACTTAAATATAATTTTAATACATCTAAATAAAATTACTACAATTAAATAAATTATTCCTATTTAAAACAAAATACTTACCTATAAAATAAACCCTAAACTAGCTACAATATAACTTATAGTTACATTGTAGCTAGCTTAGGTTTTTTTTTATTTTACAGGCAAGTTTGTATTTATTTTAATTAGGTACAATAGTTATTAAATAGTTATTAACTATTTAACAGCAACCTAGTTAAAATAAACACAAATGTACCTGTAAAATAAACCCTAACCTAAGTTACAATTACACCTAACACTACACTATAATTAAATGAATTCCCTAAATTAACTACAATTAACTACAATTAAATTAAATAATTACAAGAATTTTAAACTAATTACACCTAATCTAATCCCCCTAATAAAAGAAAAAAGCCCCCCCCAAAATAAAAAAAAGGCCCTACCCTACACTAAATTACAAATAGCCCTTAAAAGTCTTCAAGATGGACCCGCTCCGCACCGGATGGATGAAGATAGAAGATGCCGCCTGGATGAAGACTTCTGCCTGTCTGGAGGTCCTCTTCTGCCCGGATCGGATGAAGACTTCTGCCCCTCTGGAGGACCACTTGTGCCCGGCTGGATGAAGACGTCTCATGGTAGGGTGATCTTCAAGGGGTTAGTGTTAGGTTTTATTAAGGGGGGATTGGGTGGGTTTTAGAGTAGGGTTGGGTGTGTGGGTGGTGGGTTTTAAAGTTGGGGGGGTATTGTATTTTTTTTACAGGTAAAAGAGCTGTTTACTAGTGATGTTGTGAACTTAAAATGTTCTGTTCGGGAATGCAAACGTCCGCGAAAGTTCGCGAACCGGGCGAACCTCCATTGACTTCAATAGGCAGGCGAATTTTAAAACCCACAGGGACTCTTTCTGGCCACAATAGTGATGGAAAAGTTGTTTCAAGGGTACTAACACCTGGACTGTGGCATGCTGGAGGGGGATCCATGGCAAAACTCCCACGTAAAATTACATAGTTGATGCAGAGTCTGGTTTTAAGCCATAAAGGGCATAAATCACCTAACATTCCTAAATTGTTTGGAATAACGTGCTTTAAAACATCAGGTATGATTTTGTATTGATCAGGTAGTGTAAGGGTTACGCCCGCTTCACAGTGACAGACCAAACTCGCCGTATAACGCACCGCAAACAACCGCAAACCGTCCATTTGCACAACCGCAAACTCCCCATTTGCACAAGGTTGGATACCAAGCTAGCCATGTCCCGTTCCTTGTCCTCACTGATGTCATTGAAGGTCTCTTCCTCCACCCAGCCACGTAAAACACCAAGGGTCCCCGAAAGGTGACAACAAGCCCCCTGGGACGCCTGCTGTGTTTGGTCTTCCACCTCCTCAAAGCCACCTTCCTCCTCTGACTCCTCTTCTTCAGACTCCTCTCTCTGCGTTGCCTCTCTCTGCATTATTATAAGGTGTGTTAAGTAGTACTATTCCTATCAGTTTAAACCCCTATCAGGGGACGTGTATATGGCATGGTTTTTATTAACCGGGAGATGGAAAAAGATGCTTGGTCGGTCCTCCTACTTCAAATTTGGGGCACTGCGCGTGCAATCTAATGTGCCACCAGATAGGAGTGGTGTGTTAAGTAGTACTATTCCTATCAGTTTAATCCCTGTTATGTGCCTTTTTTTATTGGTTTGGTTTTTGAAGCCACAGTGCTGCACCAGAGGCCAGAAAAATTAGGCATGTACACATGCCTGAAAAATTAGGTATTGTTGCAGCCGCTGCTGTAGCAGCAGCCAGAAAAATTGATGTTTGTTTCCCAGGCAGAAAGTGCCCTAAAACATTGCGGCTTGAACCCTAGTTGGTGGCGGATAAGTCACGCAAGTTATCCGGCATTCGAAGATAAAATACAGCACCGTGTGGACCATTTTTAGCCCAAGGCAGCTAATCTCATCAGGCCTTTTTTACTCGAATGTATCGCCCAATGTCAGTCCCTTCCGGAACCATCCCTCATTCATCTTAATAAAGGTGAGGTAATCTAGACTTTTTTGACCTAGGCGACTTCTTTTCTCAGTGACAATACCTCCTGCTGCACTGAAGGTCCTTTCTGACAGGACACTTGAAGCAGGGCAGGCCAGAAGTTCTATCGCACATTGGGATAGCTCAGGCCACAGGTCAAGCCTGCCCACCCAGTAGTCAAGGGGTTTATCGCTCCTCAGAGTGTCGAGATCTGCAGTTAAGGCAAGGTAGTCTGCTACCTGTCGGTCGAGTCGTTCTATGAGGGTGGACCCCGAAGGGCAGTAGTGATGCATAGGAGTTAAAAAACTCTGCATGTCCTCCATCAACAACACGTCTGTAAAGTGTCCTGTCCTTGCCGGCGTGGTCATGGGAGTTGTAGGATTACTTTCACCTCTTCCCCTGTTAGATTCCCCTGTTAGATTCCCATTGTGCTGTGACATCACCCTTATACGCTGTGTAAAGCATACTTTTATTTTGGAACTGCTGCATCCTTTCCGACTTCGGTAACATTTCAGGCACGTTATGCTGATACCGGGGGTCTAGTAGCGTGGACACCCAGTACAGGTCATTCTCCTTCAGCTTTTTTATACGAGGGTCACTCAACAGGCACAACAGCATGAAAGACCCCATTTGTACAAGGTTGGATGCCGAGCTACTCATGTCCTGTTCCTCGTCCTCAGTGATCTCACTGAAGGTATCTTCTTCCCCCCAGCCACGTACAACACCACGGGTACCAGATAGGTGAAAATGAGCACCCTGGGATGCCTGTTGTGGTTGGTCTTACTCCTCCTCCTCAAAGCCACATTCCTCCTCTGACTCCTCAAGCGATGCTGATAAGGCTGTTTCTGGTGGTGATGGTGACCACAACTCTTCTTCTGCTTGCGCATCACTCATTTCTTGCAACTGATGTGTAAAAAAACTCCTCTGACAGATCAAGAGAAGTGGCTGTGGTGCTAGTGTTGATGGTGGCGGCAGGCGGGCGAGTGGTAACTTGAGGGTTGAATGAAGATAAGCTGGAGGAGGATGGTGCGTCAAGGTTCGGAGCGGAAGCTATAGAAGATTGGGTGTCCTGTGTTAAAAAGTCAACTATTTCCTCAGAAATTTTCGAGTTCATGGGACGTGGCCTCTGAACACTGGGCATTATTCTAGGGCCAAAGGGAATCACAGCACCACGACCATGACGGCACCTGCGGGGTGGCCTGCCTCTGCCTGTCATTTTTTTTAAATGTACACTTACACTACTAATAAACAAGATATGAGTGGTGGCACTGGGCAAGTGGGCCCAGTATAAGTTGTGAGCCTGACACAAAAAAGCAGACTGATGTTTCACAGTCCAAAAATTTTTTTTGGTTTTTAAATGTAGACTTACACTACTATTAAACAAGATATGAGTGGTGGCACTGGGCAAGTGTGCCCAGTATAAGCTGTGAGCCTGAAACAAAAAAGCAGACTGATGTTTCACAGTCCAAAAAGTTTTTTTTGTTTTTAAATGTATACTTATACTACTATTAAACAAGATATGAGTGGTGGCACTGGGCAAGTGGGCCCAGTATAAGCTGTGAGCCTGACACAAAAAAGTAGACTGATTTTTCACAGTCCAAAAAGTTTTTTTTTTTTTTTAAATGTACACTTACACTACTATTAAACAAGATATGAGTGGTGGCACTGGACAAGTGGGCACAGTATACGCTGTGAGTCTGACACAAAAAAGCAGACTGATGTTTCACAGTCCAAAAAGTTTTTATTTTTTTAAATGTACACTTACACTACTATTAAACAAGATATGAGTGGTGGCACTGGGCAAGTGGGCACAGTATACGTTGTGAGCCTGACACAAAAAAGCAGACTGATGTTTCACAGTCCAAAAAGTTTTTATTTTTTTTAAATGTACACTTACACTACTATTAAACAAGATATGAGTGGTGTCACTGGGCAAGTGG
Organism: Bombina bombina; assembly: GCF_027579735.1. Taxonomy (NCBI): domain Eukaryota; kingdom Metazoa; phylum Chordata; class Amphibia; order Anura; family Bombinatoridae; genus Bombina; species Bombina bombina. Next base: position 394,263,537 of record NC_069499.1, on the reverse strand, counting down.
GCACAGTATACGCTGTGAGCCTGACACAAAAAAGCAGACTGATGCTTCACAGTCCAAATTTTTTTTTTGTTTTTAAATGCACACTTACACTACTATTAAAAAACATATGAGTGGTGGCACTGGGCAAGTGGGCACAGTATACGGTGTGAGCCTGACACAAAAAAGCAGACTGATGTTTCACAGTCCAAAAAGTTTTTTTTCTTTTTAAATGCACACTTACACTACTATTAAACAACATATGAGTGGTGGCACTGGGCAAGTGGGCACAGTATATGCTGTGAGCCTGACACAAAAAAGCAGACTGATGTTTCACAGTCCAAAAAGTTTTTATTTTTTAAAATGTACACTTACACTACTATTAAACAAGATATGAGTGGTGGCACTGGGCAAGTGGGCACAGTATACGCTGTGAGCCTGACACAAAAAAGCAGACTGATGCTTCACAGTCCAAAATTTTTTTTTTGTTTTTAAATGCACACTTACACTACTATTAAACAACATATGAGTGGTGGCACTGGGCAAGTGGGCACAGTATATGCTGTGAGCCTGACACAAAAATGCAGACTGATGTTTCACAGTCCAAAAAGTTTTTATTTTTTAAAAGTACACTTATACTACTATTAAACAAGATATAAGTGGTGGCACTGGGCAAGTGGGCACAGTATACGCTGTGAGCCTTACACAAAAAAGCAGACTGATGCTTCACAGTCCAAAAAAAATTTTTTTGTTTTTAAATGCACACTTACACTACTATTAAACAACATATGAGTGGTGGCACTGGGCAAGTGGGCACAGTATACGCTGTGAGCCTGACACAAAAAAGCAGACTGATGTTTCACAGTCCAAAAAGTTTTTTTTTTTTAAATTTACACTACTGTTACAGCAGATATGAGTGGTGGCACTGGGCAAGTGGGCCTGACACACGCTGGCAGGCAGGCAACTGCAATTAGATTACACAAGCAGACTGATGTTTCACAGTCAAAAAATTTTTTATTTACACTACTGTTACACCAGATATGAGTGGGGCCACTGGGCAAGTGGGCACATTATACGCTGTGAGCCTGGTACGCACACTGGCAGGCAGGCAACTGCGATTAGTTTTTTTTTTTATTTACACTACTTTTACAGCAGATATGAGTGGTGGCACTGGGCAAGTGGGCCTGGCACACACTGGCAGGCAGGCAGGCAACTGCAATTAGATTACACAAGCTGACTGATGTTTCACAGTCAAAAAAGTTTTTTTTTTAAATTTACACTACTGTTACACCAGATATGAGTGGGGCCATTGGGCAAGTGGGCACAGTATACGTTTTGAGCCTGGCACACACGCTGGCAGGCAGGAAACTGCAATTAGATTACACTAGCAGACTGATGTTTCACAGTCAAAAAAAGTTATTTTTTTAAATTTACACTACTGTTACAGCAGATATGAGTGGTGGCACTGGGCAAGTGGGCCTGGCACACACGCTGGCAGGCAGGCAACTGCAATTAGATTACACACGCAGACTGATGTTTCACAGTCAAAAAAGTTTTTTTTTTTTTAATTTACACTACTGTTACACCAGATATGAGTGGTGGCACTGGGCAAGTGGGCCTGGCACACACGCTGGCAGGCAGGCAGGCAACTGCAATTAAATTACACTAGCAGACTTATGTTTCACAGTCAAAAATTATTTTTTTTTTAATTTACTCTACTGTTACACGAGATATGAGTGGTGGCACTGGGCAAGTGGGCCTGGCACACACACTGGCAGGCAGGCAACTGCAATTAGATTACACTAGCAGACTGATGTTTCACATTCAAAAAAGTTTGTTTTTTAAATTTACACTACTGTTACAGCAGATATGAGTGGTGGCACTGGGCAAGTGGGCCTGGCACACACGCTGGCAGGCAGGCAACTGCAATTAGATTACACACGCAGACTGATGTTTCACAGTCAAAAAAGTTTTTTTTTTTTAAATGTACACTACTGTTACACCAGATATGAGTGGTGGCACTGGGCAAGTGGGCCTGGCACACACACTGGCAGGCAGGCAGGCAACTGCAATTAGATTACACAAGCTGACTGATGTTTCACAGTCAAAAAAGTTTTTTTTTTTTAAATTTACACTACTGTTACACCAGATATGAGTGGGGCCATTGGGCAAGTGGGCACAGTATACGTTTTGAGCCTGGCACACACGCTGGCAGGCAGGAAAATGCAATTAGATTACACTAGCAGACTGATGTTTCACTTTCAAAAAAAGTTATTTTTTTAAATTTACACTACTGTTACAGCAGATATGAGTGGTGGCACTGGGCAAGTGGGCCTGGCACACACGCTGGCAGGCAGGCAACTGCAATTAGATTACACACGCAGACTGATGTTTCACAGTCAAAAAAGTTTTTTTTTTTTAAATTTACACTACTGTTACACCAGATATGAGTGGTGGCACTGGGCAAGTGGGCCTGGCACACACGCTGGCAGGCAGGCAACTGCAATTAAATTACACTAGCAGACTTATGTTTCACAGTCAAAAAAGTTTTTTTTTTTAAATTTACACTACTGTTACACCAGATATGAGTGGTGGCACTGGGCAAGTGGGCCTGGCACACACGCTGGCAGGCAGGCAGGCAGGCAACTGCAATTAAATTACACTAGCAGACTGATGTTTCACATTCAAAAAAGTTTGTTTTTTAAATTTACACTACTGTTACAGCAGATATGAGTGGTGGCACTGGGCAAGTGGGCCTGGCACACACGCTGGCAGGCAGGCAACTGCTATTAGATTACACACGCAGACTGATGTTTCACAGTCAAAAAAGTTTTTTTTTTAAATTTACACTACTGTTACACCAGATATGAGTGGTGGCACTGGGCAAGTGGGCCTGGCACACACGCTGGCAGGCAGGCAACTGCAACTAGATTACACAAGCAGACTGATGTTTCACAGTCCAAAAAGTTTTTTTTTTTTTAAATTTACACTACTGTTACACCAGATATGAGTGGTGGCACTGGGCAAGTGGGCCTGACACACACGCTGGCAGGCAGGCAACTGCAATTAGATTACACTAGCAGACTGATGTTTCACAGTCAAAAAAGTTTTTTTTTTTTAAATTTACACTACTGTTACAGCAGATATGAGTGGTGGCACTGGGCAAGTGGGCCTGGCACACATGCTGGCATGCAGGCAACTGCAATTAGATTACACAAGCAGACTGATGTTTCACAGTCAAAAAAGTTTTTTTTTTTTTAAAGTTTACACTACTGTTACACCTGATATGAGTGGTGGCACTGGGCAAGTGGGCCTGGCACACACGCTGGCAGGCAGGCAACTGCAATTAGATTACACAAGCAGACTGATGTTTCACAGTCCAAAAAGTTTTTTTTTTTAAATTTACACTACTGTTACACCAGATATGAGTGGTGGCACTGGGCAAGTGGGCCTGGCACACATGCTGGCATGCAGGCAACTGCAATTAGATTACACAAGCAGACTGATGTTTCACAGTCAATATTTTGGGACCACTGGGCAAGTGGGCACAGTATACGCTGTGAGCCTGGTACGCACACTGGCAGGCAGGCAGGCAACTTCTATTAGATTACACTAACAGACTGATGTTTCACTGTCAAAAAAGTTTTTTTTTTTATTTACACTACTTTTACAGCAGATATGAGTGGTGGCACTGGGCAAGTGGGCCTGGCACACAAGCTGGCAGGCAGGCAACTGCAATTAGATTACACAAGCTGACTGATGTTTCACAGTCAAAAAAGTTTTTTTTTTTTAAATTTACACTACTGTTACACCAGATATGGGTGGGGCCATTGGGCAAGTGGGCACAGTATACGCTGTGAGCCTGGCACACACGCTGGCAGGCAGGCAACTGCAATTAGATTACACTAGCAGACTTATGTTTCACAGTCAAAAAAAGTTATTTTTTTAAATTTACACTACTGTTACAGCAGATATGAGTGGTGGCACTAGGCAAGTGGGCCTGGCACACATGCTGGCAGGCAGGCAACTGCAATTAGATTACACACGCAGACTGATGTTTCACAGTCAAAAAAGTTTTTTTTTTTTAAATTTACACTACTGTTACACCAGAAATGAGTGGTGGCACTGGTCAAGTGGGCCTGGCACACACGCTGGCAGGCAGGTAACTGCAATTAAATTACACATGCAGACTGATGTTTCACAGTCAAAAAAGTTTGTTTTTTTTTAAATTTACACTACTGTTACACCAGATATGAGTGGTGGCACTGGGCAAGTGGGCCTGACACACACGCTGGCAGGCAGGCAGGCAACTGCAATTAAATTACACTAGCAGACTGATGTTTCACAGTCAAAAAAGTTTTTTTTTTTTTAATTTACACTACTGTTACACCAGTTATGAGTGGTGGCCCTGGGCAAGTGGGCCTCGCACACACGCTGGCATGCAGGCAACTGCAATCAGATTACACAAGCAGACTGATGTTTCACAGTCCAAAAAGTTTTTTTTTTTAAATTTACACTACTGTTACACCAGATATGAGTGGTGGCACTGGGCAAGTGGGCCTGACACACACGCTGGCAGGCAGGCAACTGCAATTAGATTACACTAGCAGACTGATGTTTCACAGTCAAAAAAGTTTTTTTTTTTAAATTTACACTACTGTTACAGCAGATATGAGTGGTGGCACTGGGCAAGTGGGCCTGGCACACATGCTGGCATGCAGGCAACTGCAATTAGATTACACAAGCAGACTGATGTTTCACAGTCAAAAAAGTTTTGTTTTTTTTAAAGTTTACACTACTTTTACACCTGATATGAGTGGTGGCACTGGGCAAGTGGGCCTGGCACACACGCTGGCAGGCAGGCAACTGCAATTAAATTACACTAGCTGACTGATGTTTCACAGTCAAAAAAGTTTTTTTTTTTTAAATTTACACTACTGTTACACCAGATATGAGTGGGGCCATTGGGCAAGTGGGCACAGTATACGTTTTGAGCCTGGCACACACGCTGGCAGGCAGGAAAATGCAATTAGATTACACTAGCAGACTGATGTTTCACTGTCAAAAAAAGTTATTTTTTTAAATTTACACTACTGTTACAGCAGATATGAGTGGTGGCACTGGGCAAGTGGGCCTGGCACACACGCTGGCAGGCAGGCAACTGCAATTAGATTACACACGCAGACTGATGTTTCACAGTCAAAAAAGTTTTTTTTTTTTAAATTTACACTACTGTTACACCAGATATGAGTGGTGGCACTGGGCAAGTGGGCCTGGCACACACGCTGGCAGGCAGGCAACTGCAATTAAATTACACTAGCAGACTTATGTTTCACAGTCAAAAAAGTTTTTTTTTTTAAATTTACACTACTGTTACACCAGATATGAGTGGTGGCACTGGGCAAGTGGGCCTGGCACACACGCTGGCAGGCAGGCAGGCAGGCAACTGCAATTAAATTACACTAGCAGACTGATGTTTCACATTCAAAAAAGTTTGTTTTTTAAATTTACACTACTGTTACAGCAGATATGAGTGGTGGCACTGGGCAAGTGGGCCTGGCACACACGCTGGCAGGCAGGCAACTGCTATTAGATTACACACGCAGACTGATGTTTCACAGTCAAAAAAGTTTTTTTTTTAAATTTACACTACTGTTACACCAGATATGAGTGGTGGCACTGGGCAAGTGGGCCTGGCACACACGCTGGCAGGCAGGCAACTGCAACTAGATTACACAAGCAGACTGATGTTTCACAGTCCAAAAAGTTTTTTTTTTTTAAATTTACACTACTGTTACACCAGATATGAGTGGTGGCACTGGGCAAGTGGGCCTGACACACACGCTGGCAGGCAGGCAACTGCAATTAGATTACACTAGCAGACTGATGTTTCACAGTCAAAAAAGTTTGTTTTTTTTAAATTTACACTACTGTTACAGCAGATATGAGTGGTGGCACTGGGCAAGTGGGCCTGGCACACATGCTGGCATGCAGGCAACTGCAATTAGATTACACAAGCAGACTGATGTTTCACAGTCAAAAAAGTTTGTTTTTTTTAAAGTTTACACTACTGTTACACCTGATATGAGTGGTGGCACTGGGCAAGTGGGCCTGGCACACACGCTGGCAGGCAGGCAACTGCAATTAGATTACACAAGCAGACTGATGTTTCACAGTCCAAAAAGTTTTTTTTTTTAAATTTACACTACTGTTACACCAGATATGAGTGGTGGCACTGGGCAAGTGGGCCTGGCACACATGCTGGCATGCAGGCAACTGCAATTAGATTACACAAGCAGACTGATGTTTCACAGTCAATATTTTGGGACCACTGGGCAAGTGGGCACAGTATACGCTGTGAGCCTGGTACGCACACTGGCAGGCAGGCAGGCAACTTCTATTAGATTACACTAACAGACTGATGTTTCACTGTCAAAAAAGTTTTTCTTTTTATTTACACTACTTTTACAGCAGATATGAGTGGTGGCACTGGGCAAGTGGGCCTGGCACACAAGCTGGCAGGCAGGCAACTGCAATTAGATTACACAAGCTGACTGATGTTTCACAGTCAAAAAAGTTTTTTTTTTTTAAATTTACACTACTGTTACACCAGATATGGGTGGGGCCATTGGGCAAGTGGGCACAGTATACGCTGTGAGCCTGGCACACACGCTGGCAGGCAGGCAACTGCAATTAGATTACACTAGCAGACTTATGTTTCACAGTCAAAAAAAGTTATTTTTTTAAATTTACACTACTGTTACAGCAGATATGAGTGGTGGCACTAGGCAAGTGGGCCTGGCACACATGCTGGCAGGCAGGCAACTGCAATTAGATTACACACGCAGACTGATGTTTCACAGTCAAAAAAGTTTTTTTTTTTTAAATTTACACTACTGTTACACCAGAAATGAGTGGTGGCACTGGTCAAGTGGGCCTGGCACACACGCTGGCAGGCAGGTAACTGCAATTAAATTACACATGCAGACTGATGTTTCACAGTCAAAAAAGTTTTTTTTTTTTTAAATTTACACTACTGTTACACCAGATATGAGTGGTGGCACTGGGCAAGTGGGCCTGACACACACGCTGGCAGGCAGGCAACTGCAATTAAATTACACTAGCAGACTGATGTTTCACAGTCAAAAAAGTTTGTTTTTTTTTAATTTACACTACTGTTACACCAGTTATGAGTGGTGGCCCTGGGCAAGTGGGCCTCGCACACACGCTGGCATGCAGGCAACTGCAATTAGATTACACAAGCAGACTGATGTTTCACAGTCCAAAAAGTTTTTTTTTTTAAATTTACACTACTGTTACACCAGATATGAGTGGTGGCACTGGGCAAGTGGGCCTGACACACACGCTGGCAGGCAGGCAACTGCAATTAGATTACACTAGCAGACTGATGTTTCACAGTCAAAAAAGTTTTTTTTTTAAATTTACACTACTGTTACAGCAGATATGAGTGGTGGCACTGGGCAAGTGGGCCTGGCACACATGCTGGCATGCAGGCAACTGCAATTAGATTACACAAGCAGACTGATGTTTCACAGTCAAAAAAGTTTTGTTTTTTTTAAAGTTTACACTACTTTTACACCTGATATGAGTGGTGGCACTGGGCAAGTGGGCCTGGCACACACGCTGGCAGGCAGGCAACTGCAATTAGATTACACAAGCAGACTGATGTTTCACAGTCCAAAAAGTTTTTTTTTTTAAATTTACACTACTGTTACAGCAGATATGAGTGGTGGCACTGGGCAAGTGGGCCTGGCACACATGCTGGCATGCAGGCAACTGCAATTAGATTACACAAGCAGACTGATGTTTCACAGTCCAAAAAGTTTTTGTTTTTTTTAAATTTACACTACTGTTACACCAGATATGAGTGGTGGCACTGGGCAAGTGGGCCTGGCACACACGCTGGCAGGCAGGCAACTGCAATTAGATTACACTAGCAGACTGATGTTTCACAGTCAAAAAAGTTTAGTTTTTTTAAATTTACACTACTGTTACACCAGATATGAGTGGTGGCACTGGGCAAGAGGCTTGGCAGGCAGACAACTGCAATTAGATTACACAGGAGGAAAAAAAAAAATTATGTTCGAGCCCTAAAAAGGGCTTTTTGGGGTGCTGTCCTTTCAGCAGAGATCAGATGAGTCCTTCAGGACTGTAGTGGACACTGAATACACTAGCCTATTTCCCTATTAAATCACCAGCAGCTACACTGTCCCTCCTCTCACTAACAATGCAGCTTCTGAATGAATCTAAAATGGCTGCTGTCCAGGAGCTGGGAGGGCCTTGGAGGGAGGGTCTGCTGCTGATTGGCTGGAATGTGTCTGCAGACTGTGAGATACAGGGCAAAATTTTACTCAATGATGACGAATAGGGGGCGGATCGAACATTGCATATGTTCGCCTGCCGCGGCGAACGCGAACATGCTATGTTTGCCGGGAACTATTCACCGGCGAACTCTTCGCGACAACACTACTGATTACTTTGGGGCAATGCCCCGCAAAAAGCCCTTTTAAGGGCTATTTGTAATTTAATATAGGGTAGGGTTTTTTATTATTTTGGGGGGCTTTTTTATTTTATTAGGGGGATTAGATTAGGTGTAATTAGTTTAAAATTCTTGTAATTATTTTATTTTTTCTGTAATTTAGTGTTTTTTTTCGTACTTTAATTTATTTTATTTAATTGTAGTTAATTGTAGGTAATTTAGTAAATTAATTTAATTATAGTGTAGTGTTAGGTGTAATTGTAATTTAGGTTAGGATTTATTTTACAGGTACTTTTGTATTTATTTTAGCTAGGTAGTTATTAAATAGTTAATAACTATTTAGTAACTATTCTACCTAGTTAAAATAAATACAAAGTTGCCTGTAAAATAAAAATAAACCCTAAGCTAGCTACAATGTAACTATTAGTTATATTGTAGCTAGCTTAGCATTTATTTTAATGGTAAGTATTTAGTTATAAATAGGAATAATTTATTTAATTGTAGTAATTTTTTTTGTTTTATTTAAATTATATTTAAGTTAGGGGGGTTAGACTTAGGGTTAGACTTAGGTTTAGGTGTTAATAAATTTAATATAGTAGCGGCGAAGTTAAATGAACAAAAACATTTGCTAAACTGCATTATACACCTAATAAAAAATCACACAACACAGACTTTACTTGCATTTTTCTGCAAACAGTTCCTTCTATGCATTCCAATCTGGACTGATTTATAGACAGGTTGATCTTGTTCCTTAGAAAGCTGCTCGATAGCTCATGTCTAGCTAGCTACACTGATTCATTTCAGCCTTCTTGTGTGTAACTGTGTATCTTTGCTGCAACACAAGCAGACAGCTCCACCTACTGGCTATTTTAATCAATTCACTGCTTTCTCAATGCTTTTCAATAGCAGTCACATGACTAACAAAAAGTTGTTATTCTGAAAAGCCACAAATTGAACCACCATAAACCGAAGGCCACCTGTAGCTTCATATTCCTTTTCGCTACCTCTTGCCTCTATAACAAACTACTTTACTCAATTACTCTTTTCCCCTCACCATCTGCTCTGTTCATAAGCCCATCTCTCTTAAACTCACCTTACTTTTGTACTCATGAACTTCACACATTCCTAGACTCCCTCTCTCCCCCCTGCACCTCATCCAAAAACAGTCTCATTACTGCAAATCTGCAACTTACCTCATGTCACTCTCCCTCTTGCTCATACTAGCTGCTTATGACATCTCCCCTAATCCTGGCCCCCAACAACTTCCTAGCCATGCACATTCATGTGTACCTTTCCACAGACTCAGAAAACAAAACTCTGGTAACCTCACTCACATTCCTCTTGTATTTAAAGCCACTACCCCCTTCACTTGTGCACTCTGGAAGTCTCGCTCTGTTTGCAACAAGCTCACAGATACTTGGCTCTCTCCTTTAGACACAACATCCACTGCTGCATTGTCACATGGGCGTCTCCCCTTCAGCCATAGTCCTAGGTCGGGTAACAGACAAGGAAGTGGTGTAGGTATTTTTGCTTCCCTCTCATTGCACCTTTCAACAAATACAACCCATCTCTTCCCTCACATTTTCCTCATTCGAAACCCACATGCTTATTCTCTCCCCTCTATATACGTGTTGCAGTAAGATACCGCCCCCCCCCCCTTGCTCCTCAACTCAATTTCTAGATCACTTTGCTGCTTGGCTACCTTATTTCCTTTCCTCAGACACTCCTGCCCTCATTTTTGGTGACTTCAATATTCCTCTTGACAATCCCACCTCCTCCTCTGCAAAACAACTTCTGCAACTCACTTCATCTTTTGGTCTGTCTCAATGGACTGACTCACAAAGATGGTCACTCCCTTGATCTGATCTTTAGCTATCGATGCGCTATTTCAAACTTCACAAACTCCCCTTTTCCTCTTTCTGACCATCATCTCCTCACTACAACTCTCCCTTCTACCTCTCAAACCAAACTTCACAGAAGCGTTATGTCATTAGATCAGCAACAGCTTGCTAGTTCTCTCAAACCGGTCCTTGACAATCTGGCCCCTCCTACCATAGCTCAGAAATCACACACTCACCCTCAGCCCTGGCATACTCCTCAACACGGTACCTACGCAGATGTTCCTATACTGCTGAGCGGAACTGGAGAAAGTTCAGCTGACTTTCTTCACTACAAAGTTCATCTTGAACTCCTACTACTCTGCCCTTAATCTTTATATGCAACACTACTTCTCTACTCTTATCTCACCCTTTCTTCAAACCCAAATCATCTGTTCTCCACATTTAACACTCTTCTCACTTGACTCAGATCTTTCGATCACTCATCACATTCAGGCCTTGGCTAAATCCTGAGACTTCCACCTCAAAAACATCTCTAAAATTAGACATTTCCATACACAAGACACAACTAAGATTTTAATCATCCACTCTCTCATCCTTTCCCGCTTTGACTACTGCAACTCCACCCTCTCTTGTCTCCATAGCTGCGATCTAGCTCATTTTCAATCCATAATGAATGCCTCTGCCAGGCTCATCTTCCTTACACATTGCTCTTCATCTGCTGTACCTCTCTGCCAATCCCTCCACTGGCTTCCTCTTGACTCCAGGATTAAACACAAAATTCTGACTCTGACATACAAAGCCCTCATCTGCACTGCTCCCCTTTATTTCTCAGACCTTGCCTCCAGATACTCCTCCTCCTGTTCACTTAACTCTGCTCACGACCACCTACTCTCCTCCTCTCTTGTGACCTCCTCACATTCCCATTTAAAGCACTTCTCCAGACTGGCTCGCATCTTGTGGAACTCTCTGCCTTGCTCCACAAGACTCTCCCCTAGTTTTGAAAGCTTTAAGCACTCCCTAAAGACTCTTCTGTTCATGGATGCATACAACCTACACTAACCTTTCCTAATACCAGTTCTTCTCCTCCATTGCTATATGCCATGAACCCCCTTAGAATGTAAGCCTAAGAGCCCAACTGCTTGCAGTTCACCTTCACAAGAGCTGACTACAACAGTGTGACTCTAGGCAGGGCCCTCCACCCATTTGATCCCTATAATTGCTACCTTGTATACCTCCTATATTTATAGCACTGTGGAATCTGTTGGCGCTCTACAAATAACAGATAATAATAAAAAATAATAGAAGTAAAATTGAAACTTTTTTTAAATGGTATGTTCTGTCTGAATCGCAAAAGAAACATTTTTGGGTCTTATATCCCTTTAACGACCAGCGTCGTACCCTGTATGACACTGGTCACTATGCCCTTAATAATGCAGTCCTGGGATTCTCACTGCCGCGATCTTGCTCTAAATTGCGAGATCTCACTATTTCTGCATGAACCATGAGTGGGGCACTGCAGAAATCGATGTGAGGAGTTACTAATGCAGAGAGGGCCACTCTGTGGCCCTCTCTGCATCGGACAGTGGTGGTGACGATCATTGGTGGGTGGGAGACTAAGGAGGGAGGCGGGTGGGTGGCCCATCACTGTAAGAGGTGGGAGAGGGTGGGTCCGCTACGTAACGCTACAGGGAAGCCCAAAATAAATAAAAAAACCTGCGTCATTGAGGAGGAAGGAGGGAGGTAGTGGCAATGAGGGGAATCCTATATGGGATCCTTTGCCATAAAGGGATCTGGGATGGGGAGGGGGTAAGGTATTGAGGGGGGCAGCTACACTACAGAAAAAATGATATTTTTATTTTTTTGTAAAAAAATTGCCTAATTTGCAACAAACTGGATACTGGCAGACAGCTGCCAGTACCTAAGATGGTTGCAAATAGGTAGAGGGGAGGGGTAGAGAACTGTTTGGGGGGATCAGGGAGGTTGGGGCTAAGGGGGTATCCAACACTGCAGAATATTTATAAAAAGAAAAAAAAATTATAGAAAAATGGCTTTTTATTTAAGTACTGGCAGACTTTCTGCCAGTACTTAAGATGGTGGTGACAATTGTGAGGCTGTGGAGGGAAGAGAGCTGTTTGAGAGGGGTCAGGGAGGGATCAGGGGTGGGATGTGACAGATGGAATAGTAACCTATACACTAAAGCTAAAATTAACCCTACAAGCTACCTAATTAACCCCTTCATTGCTGGGCATAATACAAGTGTGGTGTGCAGCAGCATTTAGCGGCCTTCTAATAACCAAAAAGCAATGCCAAAGCCATATATGTCTGCTATTTCTGAACAAAGGGGATCCCAGAGAAGCATTTACAATCATTTGTGCCATGATTGCACAAGCTGTTTGTAAATAATTTCAGTGACAAACCTAAAATTGTGAAAAAGTTAACAATTTTTTAAATTTTGATTGCATTTGGCGGTGACATGGTGGCATGAAATATACCAAAATGGGCCTAGATCAATACTCTGGGTTGTCTACTAAAAAAAAATTATAGTTTTGATAGGTAAATATAAAAAAAGGCTCTATTTCTTTTTAAATGTAGTGATGGAAAAAATGCTAAAAATGCTCTGGTCTTTTTTTGTCTAAAATGCCCGGTCCTTAAGGAGTTAATATGGAGAGAAAGAAAATACACTGAAAATTTGCAAAAAAAATAAAATGTTTCAATCTGTTCAGTTTTTTTTAGATGAGAGAAAACTAATTAATTTCTATCCCCAAAGATTTTACAATCAGATTTCAAGTTGGATTACATACCTACCATTCCTAGCGCAGTGGTATGCAATCTTTTGAATAACAATGCACATTTCAAACTGTCAATTATTTGGCAAATCCACTCACCCGATTAAACACTGGGACAATTTGGGGCACACTTGGGGCACTGTCAGAACTTTCATGTGTGCCTTAACGTTCTAGCTAAAGACAAACAAAGCACCATTATAGAGCAGACTCCTGTATTACTAGCTGATTTTTTTTTGTCTTCAAAAGCTTCCCTTAAAAATTAAAAATCTTATTAATCTATTTTTACAAGCTACATTGAATTTAATAACTGAATTGCATTTATTATATATAATCACTTTCCATATGCATTAAGGTGGTAAAAACAACACTGACAAAAAAACCCCATAAAAAATAATATCAGGCCTAGCAACAAGATGTATGTCATAGTATCAAAGTGCAATTGGAGTTATAGTAATTAAAAAATATTAATTAAAGTCTACTTGATATGATATTCTATTTGTTTGTTTACCTGAGGAGATTATTCTCCAGCGTTATTATAAAAATATTGTTAACTTTAGAAATGCATATTACAATATTTTTGTAATGCTCATAAATCTCCAGGAAGTAGTTCACATATGCAATTGATTAATTTGTTATTGGTTTTGTATTTGCAGCAGTAAATATGTTTTCTATTAAATCCACTTTTGAAAATTATATAACCCTCCCCTTTTTTTTTCTTTGTGCAAATTTGTTTAAATGTTTTAATGTATCTTGTGTTAACATAGAAAATATAAATACATTCTTGGTACTTGATCCATTTTTTTTGCAGTACTACTCATTTTCCTAATTTGTTTGAAATGATATAAAGCAAAACATCTAATATTTCAGGAAATGTGATTAAAAGTGATTACAGAGAGAATTTTTACTTCAAACACTTCTTTTTTTGCAGCATGCAGAGCTAGAGGTTTGACTTCTAGCCAAAAGAAACACAATTTTGTGTTTAGATGTCTCCCTTGCTAAACCATGTGATTCCAGACTTATTTACACAACTGCAACAACAGAATTTTATCTCAAACCGGAAAGGTTATTTTGCCATAAAAAGACCCATTCATAACATTTGGACTGTTGGTTCTTTTGAATGTTGAACATACAGCAAGAAAACAAATGCAGCTTGAGATTTCAAGGGTTTAGATTCATGAAATGCAAATCTAGAAGGACAGATTTATTCTTAACTTCCAGCAGTTTTAAGAAGCACAGTGAAAGGGATAAACTAAGTAAAGTCTCCTTTGATCATGGCCAGGGCTATATTTATGAGTTTACTATTCTACTACCTCATGACTATTATTCAATTTAGTTGTTGAAAAGTATGATAATATTACACATAATAGTGTATATTGTGCATGTATTTTAAAGGAACAGTCAATGTTAGATTTAGCAAACAGTGATCCTACCTACCCCACTCATGGTATTCTAGCCAACAATTTGTGTGTTTAAATACTTATTTGTAATAATAAAGTGAATCTACTGTAAGTAACATAGGCCAGTCCTATGAAACAGCATTTTTTTCAAGCTGATGACATTGGGCAGTACAACCAGTCAGAAGCTGTTATACCATAGACAGAAGAGAATGTGTACTCCTGTCTCCTGGCTCACACACTCATCTACACTAGGAAGGCAAGACGAGGCACAATGTCAGCTTAAAAAGAAAATGCTGGATCACAGCCAGCAGCAATGTTACTTACAACAGAGCATTGAAACACAGAAATCCAGCAGTTTGGCATGACTATAATACAGCAACCTATGTATGTGGATAGGATCACTCTTTTTTAAATCTGGTTACTGAGTAAAGTCATTTAGATAATAATTATTTGTGCAAATAACCTTACTAAAATAAAATGATTAACTATAAAAAAAAATTATTAAAATCAAAGGACAGTTATATTTGAGGTCTTAAAAATTGCTTATGTATATGGATTTTTTCTTTTAGGAATACATTTAAAAAAAGTTATGAAAGTTATTATTGTTAGGCACATTCTGAGAGACAGTTCTTGTATGTCCGTTTTTCCAGAGTGTGATCGGTATAGCAGACATCACAACTCTCCCTAAAGTTCAGGGAGTCTCCCTGATTGTAATAGCGGCTTCCTGATGCCAACAAATGGAATGCAATCTCCCTGAAATTCCAAGTACCATGATCCAATGTGCCCCAAATCCGGAAAAGTGTTTCTTTAAGGAATGCCTTTAAATGTTGGGACGATATAGAACCCTCAAAGCATGCATCAGTTACCAAAAAGCCCCCACTGATTCTAATAAAATAAAAACACAAATACTACCTTATTTACTGCACGTAATTAAACTTTGTATTCTAAAATATGTAAGCATTCAACAAGCGTACGATCACTGGAAAATAGGTTTGTTGTATGTGGTTGTGCAATAAAGCTACTTTTTTTTAATGTGACTTTAGTGGGAAGCTACTTTAATGATAAGTCTCTATCTTACTTAGGGTTTCAAGGTGTCCAATATATAACTGGGAGGGGGGGGGTGGCGGCACAGTAGCGGGTGAACCCACCTCCCTGAAATTAGTTTTTGCAGGTTGGGATGTCTGGTATAACAGAGCTTGCAGGCATGGGCCTCAATCACAATCTATCAGCTGAGTCTTTTGTGGCTATTTTTCTAGTTGAAAAGGCCACTTTTGAAATTGAAGCGATCACAATAATGTGTTTTCAGCTCTTTCCCGCACCCGCCAATGTGTTTTTGATTCCTTGCTAAAAGCTCTATTTTACTATAAGGTCAAAAAGACTTTTTAACACCTTTACGAGGCCAATTTAGATTTTTCAAACTTGACACCTGAAGGCACTTGCTAAAGCTTTGAAAAGGCATTTTGGACATATTTGTAACTGTTCCAAGGCTATTTGGAATCAGTCTATTATCTTGCACATCTGTAAAACACTGTGAAATGGCAACAGCAGACATTGTTGAGGTGAAGATACATACATAACATGGTTTCTTTAAAGCTCTATTCATGACTTTTGTACAGGCAGTATACAGTTTACAGAGTATATATATATATATATATATATAAAATAAAGTTTGTAAATGGAAAAAATGCAAAATTACTTGAAATTTATTGAAGTGTTTTTCTGAAAAAAATCCTTTTATTGGGATCATTAATTTCACCAATATCTTGGCATGTGGTGCAGACCCATACAATAGAAATCACTTATTATTTATGAGAAGACAAAGTGTCATAAAATAATATCACTTTAACAAAGACTGGGATTTCAGCACTCTTTTAATTATAAATAACACAACACTCTCATGATATAGTATCAAACTTGTGGGTTTATTACGTGTCAAATGTACCCAGAAGATCACGAACTTGACTTATAAAATATATTATTCAACACACAAAATACAGTACAGTGAATATAAAAATTAATTCCATATCTTCTAGAATTCCTCCTAGAACATAACAGGACCGGTCCCAATTTCAACTACACCTCTACAAATGTAAACCCGTATAGTTAGGAAAAGGATAAATATCTTGAGACTTTAAATGAGTCATCAAACCTTATGAAATTTAGGTCAATAAATCCAGACCTATATATATCCTTTCTAACTAAATGTGGCATTCAGCAAGAGTTTAAAAGTACATATTTGTAACGTGCATACATGATAATATTGCACTAACATTAGTCTATATATTCAATGATAATTTGACATAGACCTATTTTGTACAACAAAACTGAAAAGCCACTGTTATGTTTCACACTACAATTGGAGCTAGCATTAGAGTATCAAAAATAAGGCTGCTGCAATGGGAGAGCTGTTATTATATTCAACAGCTTTTTCCTTTCAAATTTGCTCAATTTGTTTAAAGCTGAAATTCCTTGCTCAAAGCTGTTGTTACTACAGAGTAAAAGCATGCATGCAATTTAAAGCCAAGCGTAGAGTTGTGTCAGTATGTTAGAAAGTTCACCAAACCAAGTTGGGAAAGCTGTTGTTACTGCAGAGTAAAAGCATGCATGCAATTTAAAGCCAAGCGTGGAGGTGTGTCAATATGTTAGAAAGTTCACCAAACCAGGTTGGGATATCGACACTGCACAGCTAGGAGGCTTAGGCAATCAGTAAAGCAAAGAAAATTGTAACCGAAAGTTAACTTGAAAGCAAAGAAAGCAAGTTTTGTAACGGAATAGGTACAGGAGGATACTTATGTTTTGTATACTGTACCCCTCTGTCGACTGCACCTTTCCTTGTTAGCTTAGCAATCTCATCAAGCAGTCTGTACCAGGATCTTCGTACTTTAGATGGATAAGAAAAAAAACTTTTATTTCTTTCTCTCCTCCTTTTTTCTTGAAAAGCACCTCACAGGCTTCCTTGCTTGCCGTCTTTTAACGGATAGTTTTCCCAAAACATAAAGCCTACTTTAATCCACAGCTGGGCGTTCAGCTTTCAAACTTGCCGCTTGTCGAGAACAGCTTACTCAGATGCTAGCTCCTTCAGCGTGGTAGATCACATGGGTCCGGTCAGCCAATAGCCAATATATGTATGTTTGGTACTCTATATCCTGTACAGCTAAAGGGATCTGTGGGAAAAGTCACATAAGGCATGCAACATATGGCACATTTTTTATTTTAATTTTTAATTCTAAATCGTACTTGGCATGATAGGCAGACTGACACCATGTTCCTGTTTCTGTGTGGTCATTTTTAAACTCTGACAAGTATTGTATGTTACAATATTTATTTCTATTGTTTCTATTGTTTGTTAAAGCATAATTTCAATTTTAGCGTGTTCTTAATAACAAAATGGAGGTAATCCAAAACTGACTGGTATATTAGCCCTTTCAAACCTCTTAAGGTTAAAGTAGAGGTCATATTCAAGTAACCCTATTGTTCATTGTGCAAGGAAAATACTAATTTACATATGTGACATTAACCTATTTTAATATGAATCCATCCTCATCACTGATTAGCCATATGTATCTTGGCATGATGGGCATATTTCAATAGTTAGATCAGGACCCCAACATAATACATATGAAATGTTTTACATTTTTTAATATTAAATTCTAAGTCCCACTCTTACTGTAATGTTTGTCACTAACAGTAACAGTCACTAACAGGGTTTTAAAATTATAGGGTCTTATGCTGAATTTTAAAAACAATTTTAAAAACAATGAACCTGTAATGTGTGAACCAGCTTGCTTGTGACACTTTATCTGCCTAGGAGACCTGCAAACGAGATTATGCCTTAGTGCCTGGGTTTGGTAGGAATGTGCTTTCATGCACCTGAAGTCCAAACACTGTCACAATACAGTGCTTGTTCCTAAATTATTGAACTCATGTTCCCAAAGAAAAGTTTATGAGTTCAATAATATAGGTGCAAGTACTTTTAAATGCACTATCGTGACCGTGTTTGGACTTGGACCGTGTTTTGGAAAAAAATCGTCATATATACATACATATAGGGGCATATCTATCCATATGGAGCTTGATGCCCCGTGTTTCTGGTGAGCCTTCAGACTCGCCAGAAACACAAGTTATGGAGCAGCGGTCTAAAGACCGCTGCTTCATAACCTGTCCGCCTGCTCTGAGGAGGCGGACATATATCACCACAATTCAACCCGATCGAGTACAATCGTGTTGATTGACACCTCCCTGCAAATCTGCAGGAGGAAGCATTGCACCAGCAGCTCACAAGAGTGTATTGCTCTCCGCATTCAGCCGTATCAGGCCCCACAGACCTTTAATAAATAGGCCTCAATGTGACAGTCTGTCCATTATGCCAACATAAATTAGCTTTCAGATGATTTTACAGTGGTGCAGATGGGAACCGATTGCTAAAAAAATCCTGTATAATTATATGTAAGATGTTAAAAAACTATTGACCATACGATTTATTTTAATAATACTGATAAATAAAGAAGACTAAATTAATTAAAAAACTGAAATTAATACTTTCCATTATTAGGAATGAAAGGATATGGATTGGGTCTCCAATAGTGTCCTTTAGTCTCCTGCAGTAAAATGATGAATTTGAGCCCAATTCCTGTAGCTGGTTCCTTTGTGGTCATCTGTTCGAGTACTAAGCATCTATCAAATTAGGCCTGAGATCTAGAAAACAAGATAAAACAGCATAATAAATATATAATTTAGGTTAATTTAAGATGTCTTCTCAAGAAAATGTTAAGTGGATACATTTCAAACTACCAGAAGTTCTGCATGAAGGCCATTCCAATCCATTAGAAGACATTTTTGAAACTAGGTGCAAGAGAATTTTTATTATGTAAACTCCATAAATACCTTGCATTGATAGAGATTAACAGCCGCCTTTTGCAGAGTCTTTTCAATTTGCTTTCAACTTGTAATACGCTAGTTAAGCCTCCCTATTTGAGCAGTATTAGTGCACCACCACTGCCCAATATGTTCTAAAAGCAGTGTTTGGAAAATGTATGTATGTGCTGAGTGTACGTTTTTATAGTTTTAAAAATGATGATATTGTTTTAGACAATTTTTTTATTGAGCAAACATCTACTTCAAAGAACTTGCATCACCTGGATCTAGAAGAACAAGGTATTTGAAAAGCAGAGTGTAAAACCCCACAAGCACCCATTACGTGCACATATAACATCACACAAAGCAAAACATTATAATACAATAAAATATTCTAGTAAATGAATTTATTTATAGAAAATGCATGGCAGTTAACAATGATTTTATTTTTGTTCTTTTGTCTTAAATGTTAAAAATTAAAAAAATCACAGGATAAAATATATATTTTAAAGGTTATTTTCCATTAGTGTATTCTTGAGTGTAAATATAGAAAGGACAACAGTGGCGCTTACCTATTTTGGGGGTCTTGTGTTGCCGTGTTCATCTAGCTGCGTGCTTCAGCGTGTCTACGATGTGCGCTGTATGCGCTCAGTCAGCTGTATGCTACTTCCAGTGTGAAGGGAGCCCGGCCGTTACGCCACTATCCAGGGCGCAAATTCTCTGCAACGAACCACCTCAGCCTCCAGGCTTCAACAACCTTCTTGCATTTCCAGGATAAAAACTAAAAAGCATCCAAAGGGGTATGCAAAAATACAAATTTATTGAGATACGAAACACATTAAAAACAAAAGTTTAAGCCTCGGCTCAACAAATGAAACATGAAGGGGTCACAGGACGGCTAATGCATATTCTTGAGTGAAATTGCCTATGTATGTTTTTGAAATTAATATAATTCACCATATGAAGTGTAAATTCAGCCTCAACAAACACAAGTTTTATTAAATAGCCTCAAAGCCTATTATTAGCTAAAGAGATCACTCAAAGGGGGTGCAACAGACATAAATGGGGAGTTTGCACCTTTGTGGAACCCCATAGAACTGCAACTGGTCAGGCCCTATTACAGGACCCCCTTATTCTTTACAACATTAAAATATTCTCCAGAATCCATTTGTTAAAGGACTGACTTGTGTATATAGTGTCCTAAAAAACATAGCTGTAAAAATCGCTTTCCATAATTAGTCTTTTTAATTTAATTTAGCAGACATTTATATTAAATATACATTTTATATTCATTCAAACATTAATTTGTTGAGGTAATATTATTTATATTTTATTTTAGGACATGCTTAATATTTTAAAAATATGTTTAGATGCCTTTTCTTTGTTTTAAAATGAGTACGTTTTCAAGTTTGTTTTAAAAAAAGAAAAGCTTGATTATTTAGTCACCAGGGATATTACTATCTTGAATGGGAACTCTTAAATATGACAAATTCATTTGCTAAGTTAATTTTCAGTTAAATCATTTTGAAGACATAGCCCAGATTGTCCAATATTTTAGCTCTTAGTTTGTGTTACTGGGATATTAAACACTTTTTTATTTAGGCAAATTGCAGCATTTTGAATAAAACTTAGTTTATAGAATTTCTTCATGGCTTCTCTAGGGAGTGATGGACAAGCACACTTTGTACACAAAAGCAAGAGGTGTTTAATTTAAGTCTATTTTGGTATATTTTATAAATATTACATCATTATTTTTATTGGCTCACTGTAGTTTAATAAACTGCAGCTCGCACAACAACTGCAGAGTATATAATGCAAGATTTAGGGGCTGAATTATCATGCTATCAATGCAGCAGTTTCTGCGCTACTCCTTAAAGGACCAGTCAACACATTAGATTTGCATAATCAACAAATGCAAGATAATAAGACAATGCAATAGCACTTAGTCTGAACTTCAAATGAGTAGTAGATTTTTGTTATAACAAATTTCAAAGTTATGTATATTTCCACTCCCCTTGTACCATGTGATAGCAATCAGCCAATCACAAATGCATATACGTATAGTCTGTGAATTCTTGCACATGCTCAGTAGGATCTGGTGACTCAAAAATTGTAAATATAAAAGACTGTGCACATTTTTTTTAATGGAAGTAAATTGGAAAATTGTTTAAAATTACATGCTGTATCTGAATCATGAAAATGTAATTTAACCTGAGTGTCCCTTTAACTCATTTGCCACCTCTTAGGATTGACATCCCCTGCTAGCGGCCGATTGGCCCCAAATGTGCAGGGGCGGAATTGCACAAGCAATTCACACAAAATGCTTGTGCAATGATAAATGCAGACAGCGTATGCTGTCGGCATTTATCGATGTCGGGCGGTCATGATCAGCTATAGCGGATCATGCCTGCCCGACACTTGAGAAATCGGCCCCATTGTCTTAGATTCATGGCAACAAAAGAATTTAGATATATGGAGAAGAAAACATTGTGAAGTGCTCCATTTATGTACAACATTCCTCACCATATCCCATAATCCTATTTCCCTAAATAATGTTCTTTGGCAAAAATGATAAGTAATGTGTCATGTTAATAAAGCTGATTTGAATCTGAATTTGATAAATTATTCCACACACAACTTTATGTGACTATTATAAGTTGTCATATTTTATAGGACACATAATTCCCTCACTTTAGAGAAAATATAATGAAAACCTAAAATCCTAGGATTATAAAAAGTGATATATACTGCAGACAGGGGGTTGTATGATGGAACATGTGTCACTCATTGCAAAATGCTAGGATTATGTGGCCCTGAAAGCTTTTGCAATATTTAGAATAGTGAGATATAGCTTTAATTAAAACATTGGCAATGCAATATTGCACAGGATCTAAAACCAACCCAAAGAGCTACAGTATATCATGTTCTTTAAATATTTTATTAAAAATGGATTACTCTTGTTTAGCAATAAACTATATATTTTAAAATGTTTGCTTTGAGCTGCAGCAACACTAACAAAATCTGCTCTCTAAATGTAGACAGAGTTAGGAAAACCTCAAAGGGCTATTAAGTGAGTTTATTATAATGTATTAATATTATAAAAAATTGCACTAGGTTATTATACAGAATACCTTTCACCTGATTTGATCAATTTATATCAATCCTGATTCCAAGTGCTTATGTCCTGTGAACTGTAATTAAAAATGGATATTGACCTGATATTTTTAACAAACATACGACTAGATTATGAGTTTTGCGTTATGAGTGGCTCGGTAACAACTTGCAAGTTATTTACGCCGCTCACCTTTAATAGCGCTGCTATTACAGGTTTACAAAAACCCGGCGTTAGCAGGCAAAATGGCAGCGTTGAGCTCCATACCGCACACAAATACCAGCGCTGCTTTGAGCTGGTTTTTACGTGCTCGTGGGGAGAGACGGCTAAAAAAAAGCCTAACACCTGCAATAAAGGAGCATAAAGCTCCGTAATGCAGCCCCATTGATTCCTATGGGGAAAGAAAATTTATGTTTACACCTAACACCCTAACATAAACCCTGAGTCTTAACACCCTTAATCTGCCGTCCCCGACATCGCTGACACCTACATTACACTTATTAACCCCTAATCTTTTGCCCCCGACATCGCCGCTTCCTACCTACACTTATTAACCCCTAATCTGCCGCCCCAAATGTAGCCGCCACCTACATAAATTTATTAACCCCTAATCTGCCGCCCCCAACGTCGCCGCCACTATACTAAAGTTATTAACCCCTAAACCTCTGGCCTCCCACATCACTAACACTAAATATATATATATATATATATATATATATATTAACCCCTAAGTCTAACCCTAACCCTAAAACCCCTAACTTGAATATAATTAAAATAAATTTAAATAAAAATTACTATCATTAACTAAATAATTCCTATTTAAAACTAAATACTTACCTATAAAATAAACCCTAAGCTAGCTACAATATAACTAATAGTTACATTGTAGCTAGCTTAGGTTTTATTTTTATTTCACAGCTAAGTTTGTATTTATTTTAACTAGGTAGACTAGTTAGTAAAAAGTTATTAACTATTTATTAATTAGTTAAATAAATAAATACAAATTTACCTGTAAAATAAAACCTAACCTGTCTTACACTAACACCTAACATTACACTAAAATTAAATAAGTTACATTAATTAAATCCAATTAACTAAATTACAAAAACCCCCCACTAAATTACACAAAATAAAAAAGAAATGATCAAATATTTAAACTAATTACACCTAATCTAATAGCCCTATCAAAATAAAAAAGCCCCCCCAAATATAAAAAAAACCCTAGCCTAAACTAAACTGCCAATGGCCCTTAAAAGGGTCTTTTGTGGGGCATTGTGCCAAATAAATCAGCTCTTTTACCTGTAAAAAAAAATACAAACAACCCCCCAACAGTAAAACCCACCACCCACACAACCAAACCCCCCAAATAAAATTTTTGAAATAAGTTTTTGAAGACCGGAGTGGACATCCATCCTCATCAAGCCGGGAGAAGTCTTCATCCAAGCGGGCAGAAGTCCTCAACGAAGCCGGGAGAAGTCTTCATCCAAGCGGCAAGAAGTCGTCCTCCAGGCGGGCAGAAGTCTTCATCCAGATGGCATCTTCTATCTTCATCCTTCCAACGTGGAGCGGCTCCATCTTCAAGACATCCGGCGCGGAGTATCCTCTTCTTTCGAATCCTCTTGAAGAATGAAGGTTCCTTTAAATGACGTCATTCAAGATGGTGTCCATTGAATTCTGATTGACTGATAGAATTCTATCAGCCAATCGGAATTAAAGGGTAAAAACTCCTATTGGCCAATAGGATTGAGCTTCAATCCTATTGGCTGATCCAATCAGCTAAAAGAATGCAAGCTCAATCCTATTGACTGATTTGATCAGCCAATAGGATTGAAGTTACCCTTTAATTCCAATTGGCTGATAGAATTCTATCAGTCAATCGGAATTCAAGGGACGCCATCTTGGATGACATCATTTAAAGGACCCTTCATTGGGGGCAGCAGATTAGGAGTTAATAATATTTAACTATATATATATATATATATATATATATATATTCAATGTTTTCTTAGATTTTTTTATGTAATGTATCTGATGAATGTACAACACTGCATATATACAGTATATATATATAACTTTATGTGACAGTGTTGATGTTTCTTCATTATGGCAAAGTTTGATTCACTATGCACAAATATAGCCCAGATTATGAGCGACTGAAAAATATTTACTATCAACTTGTAATATGCTCGTTACCTGAAGCACACAAAGAGCAAAAGTCTAGTGGAGATAGTGTGCAAGCAGGAGCAGTAATTACAGCTCCACTCGTAATTTAGCCCATATGTTATAAATGTGATTGTGTATTATTGTATCAGGTTGTGTTCAGTGTTAATTTACCTCTATTACAGCAGAGGCTTGCAGGCAAAGGGTTAAGTAGAGCTGTGGAAAGTATGGAGTGCTTAGAGAGGTCAGAACCTCAGTCAGGGATGCTATTGTGTAGATGAGCATAGAAGAGGCTGGAAAGCTGTTATATGAAATATTCTGTCATGAATGATTTTAAAGGGACAGTAAACACCTTGTATAGGGTTTTCTGCAGTTTTCCAATAAAGTAACATAAGAGATGAGTGTGAAATGTATCTGAATGTATTGTTTGTAACACTTTGTTTTTTCCAGTTGTTTATCAATTATCAAACTCCCCAACCACTTGCCTTATTGGGAGGAGCTGTTTTGGACTATTTGGAGATGTGCATTTGGGAGTTTCATTCACTGCCGAATGCGGACGTGCAAGATTATTTTTGGTATTCGGCTCTTTTCGGAGCTGAATATCCTCTTGTGCAAGTGAAACAAACTAAGATCTGGTTTTGCACAGATCTTAATGTGTTTTACTTGCACAAATGGATATTTGGCTCAGAAAAGAGCCGAATAATGAAAATACCCTCTTACTTCCGCATTCGGCAGTGAACGAAACTGCCGAATGTACACATCTATTACGGACTTGTTAATGGAGAATACAAAGCAATCCACTGTCATTATGTTAGCAAACATATACTTGTTTTGCAGTTTCTTATCTGTTTTACTCTGCTGAGGCTAATTAGGTAGAGATATGTGACAGTTTTTGCCTTTATTTACAATACTCAGAATTGGACAATTCTTATTTTAGAGAAAAAGGGCAGATAATAAACAATAAAAATATATTGTATTTTACTACATGCCTATAATAATTTTATATTATAATCTCAAAGCACTTCCTTTTAAGGACACTGGACAAACAAATGAAACATTTCCCCCTGCTATCATCTGCCTTCACTGCTCTTTTAAATCCCCCTTCATCATGCAGCCTTCCAAAAAGAAAAGTTAAACTGTGGTCACTGAATACCTTAAAGGACAATAACTTTCCATTAGGGACATTCCATAATGTATTCTTTTGTGATTAATCTCAGATCTGCTACCAGCACAATTGATGCTCTCTATTGCCGCTGGGAATACCTCCAATTTTTCCATCAGAATAAATGAGAGATCAAAAAGCAGTGTGATTGTAAGCAGAAATCTCTTACTGCAAATGCAATGGAATTTAAAAGCTTTCCATCTGTGACAGGCAAGTTTTCAATAGTTTACTGTCATTTTGCTCCCATTTTCTTTTTTTTACACAATACCTCCTGCTGATTTGAAGTAATGTGAAATGGCAGTGCATGTCCTATTTATATAAAAGTATAAAAAGTCTCTCATACTTCTCTGCTAAAGAAATTTAAAGAAATGGCGAAAGTTTGTGCTGCTGACATGGCAATTATTACACTGGATGAAAACACGGAAGAGGGGACAAGTGAAGTCAATATCACCTGTACCTGAGAGGGGGGGGGAATCTATATTTATAAATATAGTACATATTTCGTGTTTGTTTTGATCATTTCCTCTAGGTTAAACAATCATATTCACCCCCCTCATGTTTGTTCAGTTGTTGCAGAACTTAAAGGGACAGTCTACACCAGAATTGTTATTGTTTAAAAAGATAGATAATCCCTTTATTACACATTCCCCAGTTTTGCATAACCAACACTGTTATATTAATGTATGTTTTTCCTCTGTGATTACCTTGTATCTAAGCCTCTGCAGGCTGCCCCCTTATCTCAGTGTTTTTGACAGACATGCAGTTTAGCCAACAAGTGCAGACTCCTAAATAACTCCACGGGAGTGAGCACAATGTTATCTATATGACACACATGAACTAGTACTGTTTAACTGTGAAAAACTTTCAAAATGCTCTGAGCTAAGAGGCAGTTTTCAAAGGTTTAGAAATCAGTTTGTGCCTACCTAGGTTTAGCTTTTAAAAATACCACCAAGGGAACAAAGCAAATTTGATGATAAAAGTAAATTGGAAAGTTGTTTAAAATTGCATGCCCTGAAAGGGTCAGATTTCAGGTTGGTTCCGGAGGAGGAGCACAGGTGTGAGGTCATGTGAGACACCTGTCCTGACTTACCTCTCTGCAAGCTTGCTGGCGGGAACTCTGCGCTTCAGGCCCCTGACCTTGGGCGGCTTGCAAGGCTATGATACATCGCTACTGGAACCCAATAGTGCCACTCTAATGCACTTAAATGACTTTAGCTAGGATTCAAGTCATTTTACAGATATATACATAATAATATCTACCTTTTCAAACCTGATTGCAAAAGGAATAGACTTTTCTTTCTGCTGTGTGCATATTGCTCTTGCACTAATCACCCTATATACCACACCTGTATAGGTATTCTGTGAGGAAAGCCTTGCCTATTCTGGATGCTGCAGGCTTTTTTTTTTTTTGCTTGCTGGAGCGAGTGGAAGATAGTATCCCAGTTTGAATGCTGGGGGTCTGCGGCATGATTCGTTGCCCGGCTGGGATCCTGTGACCTGATCGTGGGAAGGAGGTTGCTTGCCGGTTGGACTGCTTCCAAACCAAACAGGTGCCCAACGTGTGCAGAGAATTACAGCTTCTATGGTGAGGAAGTGCAACAGCCCTGAGAGCGCAGCCCTTTATTGGTCCGGACGATCCCCTCCCACCGGTGCTGCGTGAGGGGCCTGGACCATTCTCACACGCTGTGCTGTTTGTCTTGATCTCGGCTGCGGCTCTCCTTGTTCTATCCACTGCTGGGGTTGCTCTGCTGGGTACAGCAATTCGGGATCCTCGCACCTGCCTGTTTGTTTTGTGCTCCCCCTCCCACCGGTGCTGCGCGAGGGGGGGTTTGCCTCCACAGGCAAGACTTTCTGGAGCGGGTAAAGTACATTCTCATTGTATGACATACGCCTGAGTCCTACCTATTTTTTTTTCTTTTTTGTTTCCCTTTCAACGCAGTGTTAATCAACATAACTGTGTTGTACAATAACTTAACTCTCTCTCATAAACTTAGTTCGCATTGATTCCTTCACCATAAACCTAAATTGGAATTTTATTCTCTGCTGCCCACACACAAAGTTTGTTAACTAGATATGGACTTTAAGAAGGCACTGGGCTAAAAGCAAGACAGAGAAAAGGGGGGGAAGGAAGAAAAGGAAGAAAATTGAGAGAAAAGAGGACGCAGAACTTTGGATATTAAGAGTCACATATAGTCAAAATCTGTGCTTTGATTATATAGTTCATATCTTCCTTATAAAAGTATACAAGCACATATTTTTTTTTTTATATTTTTTTTTATTAAGTAACAGAATTCAGGGCAATTTAGGTATTGGTTTTCAGGCCTTGCCAGGTGAAACAAAAATGTAAAGATTGCGATTGTTCTGATAAATGTAAAAACGGTTGTTAATTTCAAATAGTATTGTCAGACATATAGTACCTAAGAAAATAATTGATTAGGACCTGATGGGTATTTAGGAAGGAAGGGGGAGAAGAAAGGAAAGAGAAAGAAAAGGTTTTTTCTTTTTTAATTAGAGTTGAATGCAGAAATTGTTGTCTTTTTATATCTTACACTCTGTTAGGAAATAAGAAACATTGTGTTCTCCCATTACTAGCAATTAAGTAATTCTCTTCTACATATTTTTCATAAAATTAAGGAAACAGAATTTTGGATATTAAGAGCTACAACTACCTATTTTTGTGATTTAAGTATATAGTTCATATCTCCTATATAGAAGTATATAAGCATATATCTTATATTAAGTAGCAGAACCCAAAACGCCTCTCACTGACTGAGAGGGCAGTTTTTAAGTATAAAAACTACTAGGGGGAAAAAAAAAAAATCAGCTTACTCTATTTTGTCTGAAATAAATATAATAGTCTACTTTGGTAATTTTGGTATATAATAAATGAATTTAAGTCTTTTTTTTGACACAATTTGGTCACTTGTGGTGTGACCAATGATACGATAATCCCATCATAAAGGATCCCCCTAGAATACAAGTCTGAGGCGAACTAAAATACCAAAATTATATTTAACCCCCTAGAGAGTGTTTTTTATTGCTTGGTCTTTATTGCTTGGTCTTCGTTTTTTCTTTCTGCCTACCCCCACATTGATTCACGACCCCTCACCTGATTCTAAGGTAGTCCACGATTAATTAAATTACCCCACATCCTTCACTCACTCCTTTCCCTCACGGTCTTTCAACTTAAAGTAAAATTCTTTTCAATCACTTTTTTATTCACCCAGGGAATTTTGTCTTTTTCCCCCCTCACTTTATTAAGTCACCCGCCACCCACCACAATCCTTATGGTTACAACCATATGGATAAATTTTTACATCCTCACTCCAAAACATCACTTTCCCCCATGGCGGCTAGACAGAGAGATAAGCGAAATAAAAGCACTCTTGATCCTTCTGCTGAGACACAGTCCTCTATCACCAGCACTCAAACATCAATAGAATCTATGGACATTCAATTCTTGGTTTCTAGAATATCTGAGGCCCTTGCGCCTAAATTTGAAATTTTGAAAAATGAGATCAAAGTAGATATAGCACAATTAGCTTTAGAAGTTAAACAATTTGCTAGCAGGCTGACAGAAGCAGAACAAAGGATATCCGATCTTGAAGATGCCATGATAGAAAATAATACTAGGTCTGAAGTCTCCTTTACTACTATATCTAAACTGCAGCACAAAATTGAAGATCTTGAGAATTGCACACGTAGGAATAATTTAAGAATAATCGGGGTCCCCGAGGAGCAACAGTATGAGGATTTATTTAAATTACTTGCATCTACAATTCCCCAGCTTTTAAAGATCTCTTAGGGATTCCCCAAAACTTTTATAGAAAGAGTGCATAGGATAGGTTCTATCTCCCCTGGTAAAACAAATACAAAACCCAGACCAATTATTGCTAAATTTTTAAACTACCAGGACAAGGTTACATTTATGCAATCATTTCGTAAGCATCAACCTATATTTTTAGGGGACAATAAAATCCTCCTCTTTCAGGATTATTCACTAGAGACAGTCACAAAGAGAAGGGAAATATCCCCAATATGCACAAAGTTTATTCAAAAGGGAACACGAGCAACTATCATATACCCCGCCAGACTTAAAATATACTCTGATAACCAGACATATTTTTTTGACTCAGCCGTAGAGGCTGGAAGGTTTTATGCTAAGGAGTTCCCTGCAGGTTAAGGAACTGTATAGCTAATAACAGGAAGGTAATTGACTAATGTTTGCTAAAACTAATCCAAAGATAAAGTCTTGCTTATACTGGGTACCAGAGAGCCTAGATGGCATGGGCTCTCTGAAGTGTCAAAAAAAAAATTCCCCCTCTTTTTTTTTTTTTTTTTCTTTCTTTTTTCCTCTTCCTTCTCTCTCTTCCTCTCTCCTCTCTCTCCTTTTCTTCGCTCTCATATCTCTCATGTAGAGAATAGTCATGTCTGGGGAGTTTAAAATTACCTCATGGAATATTGGAGGTTTAACCTCTCCCATTAAAAGAAAAACAATACTATCATACTTAAAGAAAATTAATACCTCTGTTGCATTTCTGCAAGAAACGCACTTAAAAGCTGAAGAGATTCTCAAACTCAAGTCCTCATGGGTTGGAGGAGGTTTTTTTTCTACAGGTATTAATAGAAAGGGGGGAGTAGCTATCTTAATAGGTAAAAAGGTTAACTATGAAATAATTCAGGTAGATCCTGATCCTGAGGGGAGATTTATAATTGTTAAAGTTAAAATTGATAATATACTGTATACACTCTGTAACTTATACGCCCCAAATGTTTTTGACCTGGTGTTTTGGGAAAATCTACAAGCCAAGCTCATGACATGTGTTGAGGGTTACTGTATTATGGGAGGGGATTTTAACATGGCTCCAAAATATCCGCTTGATAGGCTCAGAAAGGATCCTGTTCCAAAAAAGACAAAAAGGGACAAACTAGAGTCACAACTCTTTTCTAGATTATTTATTAACCTGAAAGTTAGGGACGTGTGGAGGTTGCAAAACCCTGATTCTTGCAATTATACTTGCCTTTCAAAGGCACATAAATCACTTTCAAGGATAGATTTATTTCTACTAGACGAAAGGCTATGTAAAACACAAGTCCAAGCACATATATTACCTATTGTCATATCGGATCATGCCCCTATTTGTCTAGATTTTCGTGCGAATAATTTGGCACGAGGCCCTAGGCGATTTTTCCCACTTTTCTCGTGAAAGACCTCAAATTTAAAAATTGGATGGAAATTAAATTTAAAGACTATGCCCACTTTAATCATGATTTTGTTTCTCGCCCGATGTTATTTTGGGAAACAGCCAAGGCAGTATTAAGGGGAGAAATATTAGCCTACAGTGTGAAAAGATCTAAAAAAATTAAGCAAAGAGAGGGAGAGTTAGTCCGGGCAGTCTCAAATGCTTACAATTTGCATCTACTTGAAAACTCTTCGCGAAGCTGGAATAAATATACTCTAGCTCTTCAAAATAGAGATTCTTTCCTACTTTATAAAACAACTCAAAAGGATACCAGGGTTCAATCTAAACTGTATCGATACGGCAATAAGACGGGGAAATTACTAGCAAACCTTCTAAAAATTGAGAAAGGCTCTCAATTGATAGATCTCATAAATACAGAAGGTCAGACTTTCAAAACCTCGGAAGAACTTATACAAGTCTTTCACGATTATTATACTGATCTTTATTCATTACAAAGCTCGGACACATTAAAACGTGAGGAATTCTGGAACAGAATTTCTCCTCCCCCATTAGATCCAGAGGCATTGCAAGATTTATATGCCCCTATAACTGAGATAGAGGTGAATAAAGCTATCCAAAACCTTCCACACAATAAAGCACCAGGCCCAGATGCGTTACCTAATGAATTTTACCAAATTTTACACTCCTCTATCGTACCATATTTAACTTCTTTATTTAATGATATTTATATAGAGGGAAAAGAGCCAACAGCTAATTTCTCTGCATCTTGTACTTCTTTAATATTAAAAGCAGGTAAGGATCCAACAAAAAAAGAATCCTACAGGCCTATTGCACTACTCAATACAGACTATAAAATTTTAACATCTATATTAGCATCTAGGCTACAAAACATTCTGCCTTCTATTATTCATCCTGATCAAGCAGGCTTCATACAGAATAGAAACTCAGCTGCCAAAATACGTGAACTTTTTCTTGTCATTGATTATTTCGAGTCACTCAGGACCCAGGAAGGGCCGGGGGGAGAGGACACCCCTGACAGGGCGGTAATATCTATAGGCGCAGAAAAAGCCTTCGACTCAATACATTATGACCATCTTTTGTTCACCCTAGATAAATTTGGTATAAGGGAAAACTTTGCTAGGTTTGTAAGTAATCTCTATCAAAATGCTTCTACGAAGCTGGTGGTTAATGGTTATCTATCACAGGATATAAAATTACAGCGAGGTACCAGGCAGGGATGTCCTCTCTCCCCGCTTTTGTTTGATATATCTATTGAACCCCTTGCCATTGCAATAAGACAGCAACTTGATGGCATAAAGATAGGCAAGAAGGAGTTAAAAATCGCTTTATATGCGGATGATGTCCTTATTTTCATGACTAATACAAAAATAAATATTCCTAAGCTTGTCTGTATAATACAACAGTTTGGATCCTTTTCAGGGTACAAAGTTAACAACACAAAATCTGAATTGTTTTGGATTACTCATGTAGTAGATTCCCTGGCAAATATACCGTTCTCTATAGCTCAGACCTCTTTTCGTTATCTGGGCATTAATATCTCGTCTACTCCAGACACTTGGTATACTCTTAATATTACTCCTGTATTAAACAGAATTAAGGATACACTCAAAAATTGGCAAAATCTCCCTCTTTCTTTATCTGGATGAATAGCAGCCTATAAAATGATGATTTTGCCTAAACTCTTATATATTTTACAAAATATCCCTCTTTTCCTTAAGAAAAAAGATATTGATTATTTGAATTCCATTTTGAGACTCTTTATTTGGCAGAGTAGAAAACCCAGAATATCCCTTTCTAAATTATCGCTTCCATTGAAATATGGTGGTCTTGCCTTGCCAGATATAGGGGCATATAATCAAGTTTTTTTGGCACGAACAGTCATTGATTGGATATTCCTGCAGAATTATGTAACAGATAACGATTTGGAGAAAAGTATAACACATCCTTTATACCCAGTGGCACTTATACATTGCGACACCAACGCAATACCGCCTGAAATAAAGAAATTAAAATCGATATATAACCCAATCCTTGCCTGGAAGAAAATTTGTAAGTTACTTGTAGTAGATCATAATATCTCTAGGTTTATCCCATTTCTGGGTAACCCCCAATTTCAAGCAGGACTTCAAACCAGAGTGTACCTAGAATGGGAAGCATTAGGATTTATTAATGTTCATCAGATCCTAGATTTTGAAAGACGATGCATTAAATCATTTGACTCTATTAGATCAGAATTTAAACTACCACATAAGAATTTTTTTGCCTATTTACAAGCAAGAAACTTTGCTCTTAATCTTACACATGACCATGGATGGGACTGGTCCCTGAAGGGTGTTGGCGATTGGCTTACCATTGCCAAAACTGGAAATTTATCAATTACTCCAGGATATTCAATAATGGTATCAGTAAAGGGCTTAAATAATTTGGAAAAAATACATAATAAATGGGCTATACAGATTAATCAAGCATTGGATCCCCGAATACCTTACCTATCAATCCAAGAGACTGCTCGTGTAACTCTCTCCTCCTCATGGAGGGAATCCCATCTTAAATTATTATACATGTCGTATTTCACCCCAGAAAAGGGATCCAAATATAGGAATTGTAGTTTTGTCACCTGTCCAAAATGTTCCTTCCCTGCAGCAGACCTTCGGCACATGTTATGGGCTTGTCCAAAGATCAGGAACTTTTGGCTAAGGCTCCAATATTGGCTAAATAAGATACTAAATCCTTTTGTAGTGACTTTTTCATTTAAAACTATAGTCTTTCTTTATCTTCACCCAGCGGGCAATTTAGGCACCAATAAAAAAATTATTAATATGACTATATTAGCCGGTAGGTATCTAATTTTCAGAAAATGGAGATTAAGAACTACTCCTAGCATAACTGAAATTAAGAATTATTTAAAGAAACAATATATTCTTGAACAAATCGATACCAATCAAGACAATGATCAAGAAATTAGGAGACTCTTCTCAAAATGGTCTCTCTGTATTAAGGATTTTACACCTAGTGAAATTGATTACCTGATATATCCCTTCAGAAATACAGAATTAGTTGAGCTCGGTATGTGGTGAACTCCGGAGGTGGGGAAGGGGGGGGGGGAGAGAGAGGGAAATTTTTCTTTCTTTTCCTTTTTTTTTTTTTTTTTTTGTGTATGGTTGGGGGCCATACTGGTTATAGACAGGGAAAAAATATGGAAAACCCCAATTCAGTTACAGGAAATTAGGTGTTAATTGTATTGCTTCGTTATTAACTGTGATGTTATAATGTTAGGTTTATAAGCATTATTGTTAAAACTTTATTTATTGTTTTGAATGAAGCTGTAACCTTGAATTGGAATAAAATAAATATTAAAAAAAAATTGCATGCCCTATATGAATCATAAAAGTTTAATTTTGACTAGACTGTCCCTTTAAAAAATAAACAAGAGTACAAATTGTGCGGTACGGTTATACTGCTGAAAAATTGGCCTTTTTGAGCGTAATGGTAGGTCCCATGTATTACAAATTGCGGCGGTACAGCTATACCGCTATCGTTTTAGCCTGTATCGCAACTCTCCATTCGGCACTCAAAAAATAACTTTTGAGTGTGGAATTTTCAGGTCATCGCAACACACTAAATTAAACTATTAACCGCTAAACCTAACACCCTGTAACTTTAAATTAAATTACAATATAACTACTATAAAATAAATAACCTGTAAAATAAGAAAGCCTAAGCTTAAACTATACAAAAACCTAACATTACTGTTTCAAAAACTAAAATAAACGAAAAATAAAAAACCTAAGTTACAAAATTGTAAAATCCTAAAACTAAGAAAAACTAAAAAAAAAACTAACATTACCAAAAACAAACAAACACTAAAATTATGTAAAAAAGCTATTATTACCAACAACAAAAAACACTAAAATTAGGAAAAATAAAAAAACACTAAGATTACAAAAAATAATAAACAAAATTATCCAAAATAATAAAAATTAAACCGAATCTAATAGCCCTATAAAAATAAAAGTCACCCCAAAACAAAAACACCCCCTAAGCTAACAATAAACTATCAATAGCCCTTAAAAGGGTCTTTGTAGGGCATTGCCCTAAGTTAAACAGCTCTTTTACCTAAAGAAATTACAAAGTCCCTCCTAACAGTAAAACCCCCCGTTTTTTTGGTAATGTTATTTTTTTTTTTCTCGTAATTTTAGTGTTGTTTTTTTTTTTGGTAATGTTATTTTTTTTTTATTTTTTTATTAGTGTTAGGATTTTATAATTTTGTAACTTAGGTTTTTTATTTTTTATTTAGTTTAGTTTTTAAAATAGTAATGGTAGGTTTTTGTATAGTTTACGCTTAGTTTTTTTGATTTCACAGGTAAGTTTTTATTTTTGTTATGGTAGTTATATTGTAAGTGTTATTTAAAGTTAGGGGGTGTTAGGTTTAGGGGTTAAAAGTTTAATTTAGTGTGTTGCGATGTGTGGGGCCAGCGGTTTAGGGGTAAATAGCTTTATTCTAGTAGTTGTGATGTGGGGGGCGGCGGTTTAGGTGTAATATGTTTATCTAGTGTTGACTCAGCGATGTCGGGGGCGGCAGTTTAGGGGTTAATAGGTTTATTAAGGTGTTAGCGATGTGGGGGGCGTCGGCTTAGGGGTTAGTCACTTTATTTAGTGTTGACAATGTCGGGGGCGGCGGATTAGGGGTATTTATACTAGGGGTTTATGTCAGGGTGTTAGACCCTGTTTTCAAAATAAGCACTAGAAATAACAAGAAACAATCAATCAAAAAAAGATGTTTACTATGAGCCAATTGAAAAGATACAGACTAAACCAGAATGGAAAGAGTTAAACGGACATGGTATATAAGAGCACACAAAGGACTATGGCATATCTTGATAAAGACTTGCAAGAGCTAATACGCATGGATACTACCATATAGTTCAACTCAGAAGAAGATTACTCTATTTACAGAAAGTTTGAATCAGCTCCAAGGACCGTTATCATCATAACACCTGCCGTACTATATAGCATTTACGGAGGGACTTTGGTGTATGAACGAGAGGAGCAAAAAACTGTCAGAGTTTAATTCAATAAGTGCGCGCACTCACGGACGTTTGGACACCACCGATTGGTCACTGGTACACATGTGATCAAATATCCAGTTTGGAAACAAAGTAACGGCTAAAGAACGCCGCAACGAGAGAGGACAGAAAATCAGCGCATATTGCCTAAGGATACATCAATAACAAACTATTGTCCTTAAAATTTAGCTCATTTGGGCGACCGAATCAGGACTAGTCTCGCACCTTGTTGTCTGGGTTTAAAGCATCAGCATCCCATCAGAGTATTTTTTTTATTGGTCAGAGACTGACTTAATAGAGATATTACCAAGTGCTATTAATATCGAGTGCTATTTAAGCTTTGTATGAGTGGTACATAGAGTGGTTTGTTATTAACTCTTATTTAGAATTGACACCGGTGTCATTATTTTTAATTGTTTTTATAATATTGTATTTTATCATATTGAATATATTAGTCATATTAAATATATTATATTATTACCTGTATTGCTAAGTCCCCTTCTTTCTATCGAAGAATCATTTATTGTAATTATATCCATTAGCCAGTATATACATTTTTAGCTTGTTATTTCTAGTCTGATATTGGATTTGATTTATAAGAATACATACCCC
Organism: Bombina bombina; assembly: GCF_027579735.1. Lineage (NCBI taxonomy): Eukaryota > Metazoa > Chordata > Amphibia > Anura > Bombinatoridae > Bombina > Bombina bombina. Next base: position 394,226,846 of record NC_069499.1, on the reverse strand, counting down.
ATTGACTTACTTTGAACACTTTTAATTGTCTTTTTTCACATTTTTTTCTTGATTGTCCTGTTCACTCTTTATCACTTTTTTCACTTGTTTTTTTCACAAATTTTTGGGTCACAACCCATTATTTAATTTATTTAATTAATTTTTGGCTTAAATCTTATAAGAATAAGGAGGAATTTTTAGAAGCTTTGGAAGGTTTCACAAACACAACTGAATATTAAAAGGAAAACAATATACAGAGGTGCAAGATGGAAAAAAAACCACACAATATTCTGTGCAAATGAACTAAGAACTGATACTCTCCATTAGGTCAGACAGCAGCCTTCTTGCAGTCTCTCCCTGGTGATTGTGTATAGATAGATAGTAGTAGTAGATGGCGCTGGTCTATTGAGTGATTTTCTCTAGTAACTGAAGAGAAAAAAGGCTTGATGCATATATTGAAGCCAATTAATATGGGTGCAGTATACTCACTCCATAAGATGAATCTTTACAGCTGAAAGGGAACGTAGCGTCAGATGGCAAGAGTCCACAGGTTCCTGGAGTCAAATACTGAATTTTCAGGTTTATCCAAAAGTGAACTATAAATGAATAGAGACCCAAATGACAAAAGTATCCAGCGTATAATTGAAAAAAATGTAGTAACTTACTCCATAAATAAGGAGATTCCAGCTCAGCACAGCAAAACAAGATCTTGACAATCTTTCAACAAAGGATAAAAGGTTTTATTTTCTCAACGCGTTTCAACGTTTTACACGTCTTTATCAAGAGCATACATTAAAACAAGTAAAACAGGTAAGTAAAACCAAGTATTGAGTGTCACACTCAATACTTGATTTTACTTACCTGTTTTACTTGTTTTAAAATATTTTATCCTTAAAGTGCTTTGATAAATTATGTCCCTCAAACTTGTGTTCAATATTTAATAAGTGTTCTCGGATCCTATCTCCCAGGGTTCTGGAGGTTTGTCCCAAATACTGCTGATTGACACTGAATTAAATAGATTATTCCCTTGTCACTACATTTAATGAGGTTTCTTATTTCGAATTCTCTGCCTGTCACTGTGGATACTACCTTATTTTCTTTTCTTTTTTTTCCATATTTACAAGCTTTGTAACTTATGCATGGGTGGAAACCTGTTAATTTCTGCCCTTTCAAATTTTGTTCACTTTAATTATTTTTCTCTGGTTTAAACTCACTGGGAGTTAGCAAACTTTTCAGATTTTTTGCCTTCCTGAAGATCACTTGTAGATATAATGGTAATTCTTTACCAATAATAGGGTCCTTTTTCATAATATTTTGTTTATTTTGGTTATTTGTTGTGTTTGTTTAAGATTGTTTTTATTTATCTATGATTTATATTATAATTTGTTATAAAGGGTACAAAAATGTCCAAATTAGCCTCCCTCTATTTTTTTGGTTTATTGATTAGAAGTGCCTCCCTGTTTTGTTTATATGCAAAATGCTTGGCTTTCTCTATGCACACATCCTTATATACCCTCTCTTTACATTTCATTTCTAGAATTTTTGCTTGTTCATTAAAATCTTTTATATCCATACAGTTCCTTCTGATTCTAAGGAACTGTCCTTTGGGGGTGTTTTCTACCCATTTTTTTGTGGTGGCAACTGTCTTGGTGAATGTAGTTGTTTGCCTCAACTTTCTTAAAGAAAGTTGTGGTTTTTATATTATTGTTCTGAATTTCAACCTTTATATCTAAATAGCTTATTGTTTGTTTACTTTTTTCATGAGTGAAATTTAACCCTAACTCATTATAGTTCATATCCTCAAGAAACATATCTAGGAGTTCTCTGTCTCCTCTCCAAATGACAATGATATCATCTATGAAACGACGATAGAGTTCCAAATTTGCACGCCAAGCTGGGAGAAAAATATTCCTCAAAATATCCCATAAAGAGGTTGGCATAGCTTGGTGCAAATTTGGTGCCCATTGCTGTTCCTTTTATCTGTAAGTGGTAGTTCCCATTGAAATTGAAATAATTGTTAGAGAGGATAAACTTAATACATTCTAGCAGAAAATGTGATTTTAGTCATTGCTGTGTCTTTTTCAGATAATATTCCACTGCCTTTATACCCAAGTTATGTTTTATATTTGTGTACAGCGAGTTTACATTGCATGTTACTAGGGTAAAATACCCCTTTACAAGCCTCCGATGCAGAGAGAGCCACTCTGTGGCCCTCTCTGCACCGGAGCGTCGTTGGTGGATGGGAGCAAGGCAGGGAGGTGGGTGGGAGGCCTGCCAAGGGCCTGTGATTTGGAGGGGGGCAGGATCGGAGGCGGGATCGGATGCGGCAGTGTCCGGGGGCGCGCACGGGGGCGCGGGCGCGTGCATGTGGGCGGCGGACGGGCGCGTGCACGGGGCGGGAGCGGGTGGGAACTGCTACACTACAGAAAAATGTAATTTCAAAATTGGGAGAAAAGGTTTTTTTTTTAATGCAATAAATGATCGAAGGGTTCTGGGGGGGGGGGGGGAAGCTACACTACAGAAAATGGGAAAAAAAGTCCAAAAAAACAATAAAAGCATATTTTTTTAAATAAACTGGGTACTGGCAGACAGCTGCCAGTACCCAAGATGGTGCCCATTAAGTTAGAGGGGGAGGGTTAGAGAACTGTTTGATGGGGGATCTGTGAGTTTGGGGGCTAAGGGGGGATTCTATAAAGCAGCATATGTAAATATGCTATATAAAAACAAAAAACAAAAAAAACAAATATACCTTTTTATCTTAGTACTGGCAGACTTTCTGCCAGTACTTAAGATGGCGGGAAAAATTGTGGGGTGGGGGAGGGAATATAGCTGTTTGGGAGGGATCAGGGGGTCTGATGTTTCAGGTGGGAGGCTGATCTCTACACTAAAGCTAAAATTAACCCTGCAAGCTCTCTACAAGCTACCTAATTAACCCCTTTACTGCTAGCCATAATACAAGTGTGATGCGCAGCAGAATTTAGTGGCCTTCTAATTACCAAAAAGCAACGCCAAAGCCATATATGTCTGCTATTTCTGAACAAAGGGGATCCCAGAGAAGCATTTACAACCATTTGTGCCATAATTGCACAAGCTGTTTGTAAATAATTTTAGTAAAAAACCAAAAATTTAGAAAAATGTAAAAAAAAAAATTATTTGAACGTATTTGGCGGTGAAATGGTGGCATGAAATATACCAAAATGTGCCTTGATCAATACTTTGGGTTGTTTACTACACTACACTAAAGCTAAAATTACCCCAAAAATCTCCCTACATGCTCCCTAATAAACTCCTTCACTGCTGGGCATAATACAAGTATGTGTGCAGTGGCATTTAGCGGCCTTCTAATTACCAAAAAGCAACGCCAAAGCCATATATGTCTGCTATTTCTGAACAAAGGGGATGCCAGAGAAGCATTTACAACCATTTTTGCCATAATTGCACAAGCTGTTTGTAAACAATATCAGTGAGAAACCGAAAGTTTGTGAAAAAATTTGTGAAAAAGTGAACGATTTTTTGTATTTGATCGCATTTGGCGGTGAAATGGTGGCATGAAATATACCAAAATGGGCCTAGATCAATACTTTGGGATGTCTTCTAAAAAAAAATATATACATGTCAAGGGATATTCAGAGATTCCTGAAAGATATCAGTGTCCCAATGTAACTAGCAGTAATTTTGAAAAAAAGTGGTTTGGAAATAGCAAAGTGTTACTTGTATTTATGGCCCTATAACTTGCAAAAAAAGTAAAGAACATGTAAACATTGGGTATTTCTAAACTCAGGACAAAATTTGAAACTATTTAGCATGGGTGTTTTTTGGTTGTTGCAGATGTGTAACAGATTTTGGGGCTAAAAGTTAAAAAAAGTGTTTTTTTTTTCATTTTTTCCTCATATTTTATATATTTTTTATAGTAAATTATAAGATATGATGAAAATAATGGTATCTTTAGAAAGTCCATTTAATGGCGAGAAAAACGGTATATAATATGTGTGGGTACAGTAAATGAGTAAGAGGAAAATTACAGCTAAACACAAACACCGCAAAAATGTAAAAATAGCCTTTGTCACAAACGGACAGAAAATGGAAAAGTACTGTTGTCATTAAGGGGTTAAAAAGTGAGTGGTATCTTTTATGTAGGAAGGGAGTGCTACTACATATTTGTGTAGATAATAATCTATGTAGTCTGATAAATTGGATGGTATGGAGTCGATCCCTGAAATTATATACATTTTATCCTTTATAACTCTTTTTGTGTTTTTCTTGTTATATTGATATATAGAGTTTTTTTGGGAGTAATTCCTTTTAAGAGAGTTTTTTTAACTTTTATTGTGATTAGTGTACTTTTTTTTATATAGCTTAGTTTGAGATAACAGGTAATTTATACATATCTCTTTCTATAGAAAGTCTACTATAGTGATTCTCCCTGTGCATTTTAGTCACTAATAGATATCTTTAGTAAAATAAAAGAAATCCTTAACAACATAGAGAAAGCAGAGGGCAAATCTGATGGCAGCTTATATGACACAGACGAGAAGATTGGCAACATATATGGAGAATTGATTATAGAGAACAAAGATCAGGAAGGAAGATTCTTTCCACCAGACCAAAGAATGGGAGATACCAACTAGAAATAGATTTGGGCCATTAGAAGAAGGGACCAATAAGAATGATGAGGGAAATAGAGAGTCAGAAACTACACAAGAGAATTCACAGATTTTTTTAGAAGAAGACAGAAGAGCCTCAGACAGGATAAAAAAATAAAAAAAATCAGAAGAGAGAAGGGGAGAATATAGAGGAGGAAGAATCTCAGAAAGGGAGAAAAAAAGTGAAGTAGCTGGGAATAACATCTTCAATCTCAGTAAAGTAGAACTTAATACAGAACAAAAGAGAATCCTTAGTAAGGGTCTAACTTTTGCCCCCACATGCAAACGTAACATATTTGAAACCCTATTGAATGTGATTCAGTTCATACTAAAATTAATGTTAAAAATAAATTTTGCAAAAACCCAATTGAAAGAGAAATAGATGCATCTAAGTATAACTATATACACACCAATTTAAAATCCAAATCAAATGCTAAAGGTAAGAATATTGGAATATTTGAAAAATCAATCTAGAAGGATGTTGAAAAATTAAAACCTGATAAAAAATTTCACATACAATTTAAGCAAAAATGAAGAGAAAATCCTAAAATAACTACGAAACGATAAAAGAATCACTATAAAACAGGCGGACAAGGGAGGAGGGGTGGTTGTAATGAGCAGTGAATATTACTTTCAAGAAGCCAATAGATTATTAGGAGATACAAGCACCTATAAAAGATTACTTAATATTCCCATACTCATCCAAAATCAGAAATTAGACATCCTTTTAGAAAATGCAGAAAAAATTGGCATTTTAAATAAAAAAGAACAGGAATTTATTAGAATCAAACACTCAAGAGCAACCAATCTTTTATTTCCTCTCTAAGTCCCTAGAAACACTCCCAGGCTGCCCCATAAATTCAGACCTCAAGTTTATCAGAATACATAGATTATTATCTACAGAAATATGTAGAAGCACTCCCTTCCTACATAAAATATATCACTCACTTTTTAAATAAATATTATCTGAAAAAAGACACAGCAATAACTAAAATTCAATCAAATTTTCTGCTAGAATGTATTAAGTTTATCCTCTCTAACAATTATTTCAATTTCAATGGGAACTACTACTTACAGATAACAGGAACGGCGATGGGCACCAAATTTGCACCAAGCTATGCCAACCTCTTTATGGGGTATTTTGAGGATTTTTTTCTCCCAGCTAGGCTAGCAAATTTGGTGCTTTATCGTTGTTTCATAGATGATATTGTCATTTGGAGAGGAGACACAGTTTCTTGAGGATATGAACTATAACGAGTTAGGATTAACTTTCACTCATGAAAAAAGTAAACAAACAATAAGCTATAAGATATAAAGGTTGAAATTCAGAACAATAATATAAAAAACACAACTTTCTTTAAGAAAGTTGAGGCAAACAACTACATTTACCAAGACAATTGCCACCACAAAAAATGGGTAGAAAACGTCCCCAAAGGGGAACTGTACGGATATAAAAGATTTTAATGAACAAGCAAACATTCTAGAAATGAAATGTAAAGAAAGGGGATATAAGGATGTGTGCATAGAGAAAGCCAAGAATTTTACATATAAACAAAACAGTGAGTGACTTCTAATCAATAAACCAAAAAAAGAGAGGGAGGCTAATTCGGACACCATTGCACCCTTTATAACAAATTAAAATGTAAATCATAGACAAATAAAAACAATCTTAAACAAACACTGGTATATTATGAAAAAGGACCCTATTATTGGTAAAGAATTACCATTATATCCACAAGTGATCTTCAGGAAGGCAAAAAAATCTAAAAAGTTTGCTAGCTCCCAGTTGTCACGCCTCTCCATGGGTCCGCACGACCTAAAGCCGGTCTGGATCTTCCTGTGCTCTCTTGCCGCGAATCCTGCACCTATGTAAGTACCTCAGTTGCTCTCATCTATGCCCAAGTATAGGTGTTACTGTGTGTGCTCCTGGGTGCTGTATTACTTTGTATTGCTGGTTGCCATATTGTTATTGAACTCTGCCTGTTTAACCCTTGTATTGCTGGATTGCCTTATCATTGCTGAACTCTGCCTGTCTGACCACTCTTCCTGTTTAACCCTTGTATTGCTGGATTGCCTTATCATTACCGAACTCTGCCTGTCTGACCATTCTACTGGTTTACCCCTGAACTGCTAAACTGCTGGATTACCTTTTGTTGCTGACCTCTGCCTATTCCTGACCATTCTACTGGTTTACCCCTGAACTGCTAAACTACTGGATTACCTTTTGTTGCTGACCTCTGCCTGTTCCTGACCATTCTACTCGTTTACCCCAGAACAACTAAACTGCTGGATTACCTTTTTTTGCTGACCTCTGCCTCTTCCTGACCATTCGACTGGTTTACCCCTGAACTGCTAAACTGCTGGATTACCTTTTGTTGCTGACCTCTGCCTGTTCCTGACCATTCTATTGGTTTACCCCTGAACTGTTATACTGCTGGATTACCTTTCTGTTGCCGGACTCTGCCTGTCTCTGACCACTCTCTGCCTTCATCTTATTACCGTGAAGAACTACCCTGTCTACAGTGAGTACTGCTTACCTCATTTCATAAACTCACTTTGTTCTGGGATATTTCCTTATCTTTCCTCTTGATGCCGGGATAAGAAGACTACTGGCCAAGCTTGGTCTGATAGGGAAATATCCCATGAGCATAACACCATTGAGTTTAAACCAGAGAAATATAATCAAAGTGAACAAAATTTGAAAGGGCAGAAATTAACAGGTTTCCACTTGTGCATAAGTTGCAAAGCTTGTAAATATGGAAAAAAAAATTAAGGTAGTATGCACAGTGAAAGGCAGATAATTTGAAATAAGAAACCTCATTAGATTTAGTGACAAGGGAATAATCTATTTAATTCAATGTCCATGCAATAGGCAATATTTGGGACAAACCTCCAGAACCTTGCGAGATAGGATCCAAGAACACTTATTAAACATTGAACACAAGTTTGAGGGACATAATTTATCAAAGCACTATAAGGAAGCACATGAGGGGAAAACACAAGGGTTAACATATTGGGGAATAAAGAAAGTACACCAGAATTGGAGAGGAGGAAATTTTGAGAGTAAACTGCTGAAAGTAGAAGCAGAACTAATATACCTATTCAAGATACTTCACCCAAGAGGACTAAAAAAAGAACTTGATTTAAATGTTATTTTCTAAAGGAAATGAGCACACTGATTTGTCTTTCTTTCTTTTATTTTAGTAAATGAATACACCCTAGAACACACTCCATAACATATTTTTATATTTTCGTATATATATTTATTAAGATAAATATCTGTATTCATAAATTAATATACACATTAGAGATTATGGTTAGGATCACAAAAGAATTGGGAGAACAACCTTGTTAATATTTTCTCCTTAACATAATTGTCAGGATAACATCAAAAGAGTTGGGATATCACCCAAAAGTATTGTCTTTTATACGTGTCAGAATGATCTTAGGTCACAAAATCTTAGTTATAATAATTATATGTCACTGTTCTTTAAAAACATGAACATTTTCTGTGATTATATTTCATTCAAATTTTTATAAACATATTTTAGATTTTCTACATATTTTTATTGATATTTATATCTTATGATTAAAGCAGAAATTAAAGCACATAAAATACTTAAGGAGATTTGTATATATGTAATAGAAATTAAAGATACATAATTGACTTAAAGACCCAGAAACAATGAAAATAACTAACAGCATCTGGAGGGTATTTAAGGGCTAAAGAAACACTTTCTTGATAAAGGCTGTTTGGTTACTGAAATGCGTAGATGTAGGAGACTGTTACCATTTTGAGAATATTTTTCACTTTCTTGGAGAGCACTCTCTGGATATAATCTATTCTCAATGGATACCTGGATTCATCAAGTGATCCCTAGACTGAAGAAACGTCACCACTCCCCCAGAACGTAAGTAAGTTCATAGCACATAACAACACATCACACACAAGGAAAGAGATCGTTTGGGAGAAATATACGGATGCCACACAAGAAAAACTATCCCAAACACACCAAAAAAAGGCGATGAGAATGCCATGAGAGGTTGATGTATGGCCATTTGGGTACTAACATTGCCCGGAATTATAAGTGAAAGTGAATGTATCAGAGTGGCTATAGGGCACTTGTAAAAAATTAACTATACATAGAACTTTGGAAACCTAAATGGAACTATAGTTACTTTGTTCCCTTCTAGAAGCAAAAGTTTCTTTTATGCCCGACACACTTTAAAAACTTTTTAAACCCAGGTTTTTTGCTGCTTTGTTGCTGCTATCTCTGCTGCTAATTTCTGCTACTATAATTTTTTTTCAATATGAGGGATTTATTCCCAATTTTAAATAAGCGTTTCTACTGAATGATATATTTTTTTATTTTTTATGTGAGACCATTGATCTCTATATATATGTGAGCAAATTAGTACACATTTTATCCTTTATAACGTTCTTTGTGACTTTCTTGTTATATTGAGTAATTCCTCTTAAGAAAGTTAACTTTTATTCGCCTAGATTACGAGTTTGGCGTTAGCCTTAAAAAGCAGCGTTGAGAGGTCCCAACGCTGATTTTTAACGCCCGCTGGTATTACAAGTCAGGCAGGTACAGGTGTACCGCTCACTTTTCTTTCGTGACTCGAGGCTACCGCAAATCCCATTACGTCAATTGCGTATCCTATCTTTTTAATGGGATTTGCCTACTGCTGGTATTACGAGTCTTGGAAGAAGTGAGCGGTAGACCCTCTCCTGTACAGACTCCTACCGCATTTAAAAGTCAGTAGTTAAGAGTTTTATGGGCTAACGCCGGAACATAAAGCTCTTAACTAAAGTGCTACAAAGTACACTAACACCCATAAACTACCTATTAACCCCTAAACCGAGGCCCCCCCACATCGCAAACACTTAAATAAAACATTTTAACCCCTAATTTGCCGACCGGACATCACCGCCACCTACATTATACCTATGAACCCCTAATATGCTGCCCCTAACATCGCCGACACCTACATTATATTTCTTAACCCCTAATCTGCCGCCCCCAACGTCGCCGCCACCTACCTACATTTATTAACCCCTAATCTTCCGACCCCAACGTCGCCGCTACTATAATATATTTATTAACCCCTAAACCTAAGTCTAACCCTAACCCTAACCCCCCCTAACTTAAATATAATTTAAATTAAACAAAATTAATTTAACATAATTAAATAAATTAATCCTATTTAAAACTAAATACTTACCTATAAAATAAACCCTAAGCTAGCTACAATATAACTAATAGTTACATTGTAGCTATTTTAGGCCTAGATTTGGAGTTTGGCGGTAAAAGGGCTGTTAACGCTCCGCGGGCTTTTTTCTGGCCGCACCATAAATTTAACTCTGGTATCGAGAGTTTAAACAAATGCTGCGTTAGTCTTCAAAAAAGGAGTGTAGAGCATTTTTACCGCAAATGCAACTCTCGATACCAGAGTTGCTTACGGACGCGGCCGGCCTCAAAAACGTGCTCGTGCACGATTCTCCCATAGGAAACAATGGGGCTGTTTGAGCTGAAAAAAAACCTAACACCTGCAAAAAAGCAGCGTTCAGCTCCTAACGCAGCCCCATTGTTTCCTATGGGGAAACACTTCCTACGTCTGCACCTAACACTCTAACATGTACCCCGAGTCTAAACACCCCTAGCCTTACACTTATTAACCCCTAATCTGCCGCCCCCGCTATCGCTGACCCCTGCATATTTTTTTTAACCCCTAATCTGCCGCTCCGTAAACCGCCGCAACCTACGTTATCCCTATGTACCCCTAATCTGCTGCCCTAACATCGCCGACCCCTATATTATATTTATTAACCCCTAATCTGCCCCCCTCAACGTCGCCGACACCTGCCTACACTTATTAACTCCTAATCTGCCGAGCGGACCTGAGCGCTACTATAATAAAGTTATTAACCCCTAATCCGCCTCACTAACCCTATCATAAATAGTATTAAACCCTAATCTGCCCTCCCTAACATCGCCGACACCTAACTTCAATTATTAACGCCTAATCTGCCGACCGAATCTCGCCGCTATTCTAATAAATGGATTAACCCCTAACGCTAAGTCTAACCCTAACACTAACACCCCCATAACTTAAATATAATTTACATCTAACGAAATTAATTAACTCTTATTAAATAAATTATTCCTATTTAAAGCTAAATACTTACCTGTAAAATAAATCCTAATATAGCTACAATATAAATTATAATTATATTATAGCTATTTTAGGATTAATATTTATTTTACAGGCAACTTGGTATTTATTTTAACTAGGTACAATAGCTATTAAATAGTTAAGAACTATTTAATAGCTACCTAGTTAAAATAATAACAAATTTACCTGTAAAATAAATCCTTACCTAAGATATAATTAAACCTAACACTACCCTATCAATAAAATAATTAAATAAACTACCTACAATTACCTACAATTAACCTAACACTACACTATCAATAAATTAATTAAACACAATTGCTACAAATAAATACAATTAAATAAACTTGCTAAAGTACAAAAAATAAAAAAGAACTAAGTTACAAAAAATAAAAAAATATTTACAAACATAAGAAAAATATTACAACAATTTTAAACTAATTACACCTACTCTAAGCCCCCTAATAAAATAACAAAGCCCCCCAAAATAAAAAATTCCCTACCCTATTCTAAATTAAAAAAGTTACAAGCTCTTTTACCTTACCAGCCCTGAACAGGGCCCTTTGCGGGGCATGCCCCAAGAATTTCAGCTCTTTTGCCTGTAAAAGAATAAAAACAATACCCCCCCCCCCAACATTACAACCCACCACCCACATACCCCTAATCTAACCCAAACCCCCCTTAAATAAACCTAACACTAAGCCCCTGAAGATCTTCCTACCTTGTCTTCACCATACCAGGTTCACCGATCCGTCCTGGCTCCAACATCTTCATCCAACCCAAGCGGGGGTTGGCGATCCATCATCCGGTGCTGAAGAGGTCCAGAAGAGGCTCCAAAGTCTTCCTCCTATCCGGCAAGAAGAGGACATCCGGACCGGCAAACATCTTCTCCAAGCGGCATCTTCAATCTTCTTCCATCCGGTGCGGAGCGGGTCCATCTTGAAGCAGGCGACGTGGATCCATCCTCTTCTTCCGTTGTCTCCCGACTAATGACGGTTCCTTTAAGGGACGTCATCCAAGATGGCGTCCCTCGAATTCCGATTGGCTGATAGGATTCTATCAGCCAATCGGAATTAAGGTAGGAATTTTCTGATTGGCTGATGGAATCAGCCAATCAGAATCAAGTTCAATCCTATTGGCTGATCCAATCAGCCAATCAGATTGAGCTCGCATTCTATTGGCTGATCGGAACAGCCAATAGAATGCGAGCTCAATCTGATTGGCTGATTGGATTGGATAGATTAGGGGTATGTGGGTGGTGGGTTGTAATGTTGGGGGGGGGGTATTGTATTTATTCTTTTACAGGCAAAAGAGCTGAAATTCTTGGGGCATGCCCCGCAAAGGGCCCTGTTCAGGGCTGGTAAGGTAAAAGAGCTTGTAACTTTTTTAATTTAGAATAGGGTAGGGAATTTTTTATTTTGGGGGGCTTTGTTATTTTATTAGGGGGCTTAGAGTAGGTGTAATTAGTTTAAAATTGTTGTAATATTTTTCTTATGTTTGTAAATATTTTTTTATTTTTTGTAACTTAGTTCTTTTTTATTTTTTGTACTTTAGCTAGTTTATTTAATTGTATTTATTTGTAGCAATTGTGTTTAATTACTTTATTGATAGTGTAGTGTTAGGTTAATTGTAGGTAATTGTAGGTAGTTTATTTAATTATTTTATTGATAGGGTAGTGTTAGGTTTAATTATATCTTAGGTTAGGATTTATTTTACAGGTAAATTTGTTATTATTTTAACTAGGTAGCTATTAAATAGTTCTTAACTATTTAATAGCTATTGTACCTAGTTAAAATAAATACCAAGTTGCCTGTAAAATAAATATTAATCCTAAAATAGCTATAATATAATTATAATTTATATTGTAGCTATATTAGGATTTATTTTACAGGTAAGTATTTAGCTTTAAATAGGAATAATTTATTTAATAAGAGTTAATTAATTTCGTTAGATGTAAATTATATTTAACTTAGGGGGGTGTTAGTGTTAGGGTTAGACTTAGCTTTAGGGGTTAATACATTTATTAGAATAGCGGTGAGCTCCGGTCGGCAGATTAGGGGTTAATAATTGAAGTTAGGTGTCGGCGATGTTAGGGAGGGCAGATTAGGGGGTTAATACTATTTATGATAGGGTTAGTGAGGCGGGTTAGGGGTTAATAACTTTATTATAGTAGCGCTCAGGTCCGCTCGGCAGATTAGGGGTTAATAAGTGTAGGCAGGTGTCGGCGACGTTGAGGGGGGCAGATTAGGGGTTAATAAATATAATATAGGGGTCGGCGGTGTTAGGGGTAGCAGATTAGGGGTACATAGGGATAACGTAGGTGGCGGCGCTTTGTGGTCGGAAGAATAGGGGTTAATTATTTTAAGTAGCTGGCGGCGATGTTGTGGGGGGCAGGTTAGGGGTTAATAAATGTAATACAGGGGTCGGCGGGGTTAGGGGCAGCAGATTAGGGGTACATAAGTATAACGTAGGTGGCGGTCGGCAGATTAGGGGTTAAAAATTTTAATCGAGTGGCGGCGATGTGGGGGGAGCTCGGTTTAGGGGTACATAGGTAGTTTATGGGTGTTAGTGTACTTTAGGGTACAGTAGTTAAGAGCTTTATAAACCGGCGTTAGCCAGAAAGCTCTTAACTCCTGCTATTTTCAGGCGGCTGGAGTTTTGTCGTTAGAGCTCTAACGCTCACTTCAGAAACGACTCTAAATACCGGCGTTAGAAAGATCCCATTGAAAATATAGGATACGCAAATGGCGTAGGGGGATTTGCGGTATGGAAAAGTCGCGGCTGAAAAGTGAGCGTTAGACCCTTTAATCACTGACTCCAAATACCAGCGGGCGGCCAAAACCAGCGTTAGGAGCCTCTAACGCTGGTTTTGACGGCTACCGCCGAACTCCAAATCTAGGCCTTAGGGTTTATATTTATTTTACAGGTAAGTTTGTATTTATTTTAACTAGGTAGAATAGTTATTAAATAGTTATTAACTATTTAATAACTACCTAGCTAAAATAACTACAAAATTACCTGTAAAATAAATCCTAACCTAAGTTACAATTACACCTAACACTACACTATCATTATACTAATTACCTAAACTACCTACAATTAATTACAATTAAATTAAATAAACAAAATTACAAAAAAAAACAAAACACTAAATTACAGAAAATAAAAAAAGAATTACAAGAATTTTAAACTAATTACACCTACTCTAATCTCCCTAATAAAATAAAAAAGCCCCCCATAATAAATAATAAAATTTCCCTACCCTATACTAAATTACAAATAGCCCTTAAAAGGTCCTTTTGCGGGGCATTGCCCCGATGTAATCAGCTCTTTTACCTGTAAAAAAAATACAATAACCCCCCCAACATTAAAACCCACCACCAAAAATACAATAACCCCCCATCAGCCAATAGGATTTTTCCTACCTTAATTCCAATTGGCTGATAAGATTCTTGGATGACGTCATTTAAAGGAGCCTTCATTCTTAATTAGGACTTCGTTTGAAGAGGATGCTCTGCGTCGGCTGGATTGAAGATTGACCCGCTCCGCTCTGGAAGGATGAAGATAGAAGATGCCGCCTGGATGAAGCCATCTGCCATCTGCAGGACCTCTTCTGCCCCGATCGGATGAAGACTTCTGCCGTATGGAGGACAACGTGTGAAGACGGCTTAAGGTAGGGTGATCTTCAGGGGAGTAGTGTTAGGTTTTTTTTAAGGGGGGATTGGGTGGGTTTTAGAGTAGGGGTGTGTGGGTGGTGGGTTTTAATGTTGGGGGGGTATTGAATTTTTTTTTTACAGGTTAAAGAGCTGATTACTTTGGGGTAATGTAATTTTGTATAGGGTAGGGAAATTTTTATTATTTTGGGGGGCTTTTTTATTTTATTAGGGGGATTAGATTAGGTGTAATTAGTTTAAAATTCTTGTAATTCTTTTTTATTTTCTGTAATTTAGTGTTTTGTTTTTTTCGTAATTTAGTTTATTTAATTTTATTGTATTTAATTTTAGGTAGTTTAGGTAATTAGTTTAATGATAGTGTAGTGTTAGGTGGAATTGTAACTTAGGTTAGGGTTTATTTTACAGGTAATTTTGTACTTATTAATAACTATTTAATAACTATTGTACCTAGTTATAATAAATACAAAGTTGCCTGTAAAATAAAAATAAATCATAAGCTAGCTACAATGTAACTATTAGTTATATTGTAGCTAGCTTAGGGTTTATTTTATTGGTAAGTATTTAGTTTTAAATAGGAATAATTTATTTAATTAAGTTAAATTAATTTTGTTTAATTTAAATAATATTGTGTTAGGGTTAGGGTTAGATTTAGGATTAGGGGTTAATAACTTTATTATAGTGTTTGCGACGTTGGCGGCAGCAGATTAGGGGTTAATTAATTTAATATAGTTGCGGCGACGTTGGGGGGGCAGATTAGAGGATAATAACTATAATGTAGGTGTCGGTGATGTTGGGGGCAGCAGATTAGGGGTTTATAATATAATGTAAGTGGCGGCTGTGTCCGGAGCGGCAGATTAGGGGTTAATAGTATAATGCAGATGGCAACAATGTCAGGGGTGGCAGATTAGGGGTTAATAAGTGTAAGATTAGGGGTGTTTAGACTAGGGGTTCATGTTAGGGTGTTAGGTGCAGACATATTTTTTATTTTCCCATAGGAAACAATGGGGCTGCGTTAGGAGCTGAACCCTGCTTTTTTGAAGGTGTTAGGTTTTTTTCCAGCCAGCTCAGCCCCATTGTTTCCTATGAGGAAATCGTGCACGAGCACATTTAGCCAACTTACCGCTACCGTAAGCAGTGCTGGTATTGATGTGAGATGTGGAGCTAAATTTAGCTCAACGCTCACTTTTCTGAGGCTAACACCGGCTTGCAGAAAACTCGTAATACTAGCGTTGGCTTAAGGGAGCAGTAAGAAAAAAAGGAGCGTTAGCCCCGCAAACCTTAAAGACAAAAACTCGTAATCTAGCCGATTGTTATTAGTGCACTTTTTTATATATCTTAGTTTGAGATAACAGGTAATTTATACATATCTCTTTCTATAGATATATTTGTTTCTGTCTATATCAATGTGTATTGCGTTATAGCAATCGCCATTCCGTGATCATAGGTGTTAGATTTTTTCTACCACTTTCTCTCCATTGATGTCTATGGGAGAAAACGTGCACAAGCACGTCAAGTCAGGCCTTGGTTTTTGTGCCGTATGGGGCTTATCGTACCATATTGCACAACAAAAGAAGGTTTTTCTGGAACTTTTAATGATAGCGCTATGGAAAGTGTGGTACTGCTAAATATTTAGCGTTACTTACGCACCGGGTTTAGTGCACAACTTATAATCTTGGTGAGACTGTAACAAATCTTACTAGCAAGGACTGACAGTGGTACTACTGAGCAGATAATATTTATGTTTTTTATTAAATTAGCTTATCTTATTTAAATTAAAATGTGCCCCAATTGGAGATGTTGCAATAGTAATTATGGTGCATATTACCTCTAGAACCACCTCTTCTCACTGGGGATCTATTGTAGAGATAGGAAAATAGAGGGTACTGGGCTTTGCTAACAAAATTGTTGGTGTAAATTAACTGAAACCATTGGATACCATAGAGAGTTGCAACTCTTTGCATGCAATCCAGCAAACCTCAGTTTGACAAGATCACCTGAAGACAGAACCGGCTTCTGAGCTTATCTGCATATGCTTTTTAAAAAGAATTAAAGGGACAGTCTAGTCAAAATTAAACTTTCATGATTCAGATAGGGCATGTAATTTTAAACAACTTTCCAATTTACTTCTATTATCTGATTTGCTCAATTCTTTAGATATAATTTGTTGAAGAAATAGCAATGCACATGTGTGAGCCAATCACACAAGGCCTCTATGTGCAGCAACCAATCAGCAGCTTCTGAGCATATCGAGATATGCTTTTCAGCAAGTGATATCAAGAGAATGAAGCAAATTAGATAATAGAAGTAAATTAGAAAGTTGTTTAAAATGACATGCTCTTTCTAAATCACGAAAGAAATAATTTGGGTTTCATGTCCCTTTAAGTAAATTTGTTAATAGAAGTAAATAGAAAAATCTCTTACAATTGTTTGCTCATTCTAAACCATGAAAGTATAATTTTAATATTCATGTCCTTTTAAGACTGAATGACACTTCAAAATCAAAATATCTTTAACATAACCTCTTTTTAGGCAAAAATATGTTTGACATGTTTAAATAGTGCTCTTTCATATTCATAATAGATATTTGTAATTTTAAAAGATAGGGATTACATGACTTTAGCCATACTTACTATGCCTCTTCTATGGCCTTGTTTCTCAAGCTGTGGTAAGTGTACCCCTGGTGTTACTCGGGGCATTAGCAAGGGGTAATCCAGGGATTGGCCTTCATTATTGTTTTCATGATATAGTTATGTTTTTTTTTTCTACCCTCAAGTACTCCTAACAGGCCTAGATTAGAGCGCTGCTCAATCACTGATTCAACTCAATTTGCTAAAACCTTATATTCTGTCTTTTTAGTGACACATGAGGGCTGGAGTTCAGCTTCACTGATCCGAACAGAGAAAGTGTATTACTGTGACCAAGTGTCACAGAGACAAGTGACAGATAAATGTGCCCCTGTAAAATAGGTATAGTGCATCATACTGAAGTATGCCACAGAAAAACAAGACAGATAAACTCAGGGATAGGCAAGGTGTCCGTACACGGACACTGTTGTCCGTGACTAGCACTTGCAGTGTCCGCCACAACCTTATTATATATTTTCTTTCTGATTAAATAATAGGAAGAAAAAACAATGTAGTGTGAATAAAGTTAGTGGCTTGTCAAGAGACTGCTAGTGATATTGGGTGATAAGTTATGAAATAAATAAAGCCTGAGTGAAATACTGGATGTCTATCTGCATCTGTATAATAACACCCAGCTTTATAAAAAGACACAGTAGTGACACTGGCACATGGGTATAGCCAGACAAGGGCTGGTTATAGGGTCAGTGGTATTTACATCAGTATAATAACACCCAGAGCTATATAATGACACAGTAGTGACACTGGCACATGGGTATAGCCAGAGGAGGGCTGGTTATAGGGTCAGTGGTATCTGCATCAGTAAAATAACACCAAGCACTATACAAAGATGCAGTAGTGACACTGGCACATGCATATAGCCAGAGGAGGGCTGGTTATAGGGTCAGTGGTATCTGCATCAGTATAATAACACCCAGCTCTATACAAAGACACAGTAGTGACACTGGCACATGCATATAGCCAGAGGAGGGCTGGTTATAGGGTCAGTGGTATCTGCATCAGTATAATAACACCCAGCTCTATACAAAGACACAGTAGTGACACTGGCACATGCATATAGCCAGACAAGGACTGGTTATAGGGTCAGTGGTATCTGCATCAGTATAATAATACCCAGCGCTATATAATGACACAGTAGTGACACTGGCACATGGGTATAGCCAGAGGAGGGCTGGTTATAGGGTCAGTGGTATCTGCATCAGTATAATAACACCCAGCTCTATACAAAGACACAGTAGTGACACTGGCAAATGGGTATAGCCAGAGGAGGGCTGGTTATAGGGTCAGTGGTAGCTGCATCAGTATAATAACACCCAGCACTATATAATGACACCGTAGGGACACTGGCACATGGGTATAGCCAGAGGAGGGCTGGTTATAGGATCAGTGGTAGCTGCATCAGTATAATAACACCCAGCACTATAAAAATATGTTTTTAATTTCAAATGTACCTTGGTGTCCTTCACTAAGGTCTGTACTTTGGAAAATGTCCGCCACAGCCTTTGTCTGTGCCTATCCCTGGATAAACTGTGCATGAAAATAAAAAGATAGTACCATAAATATTAATTCCCTCCCAGCAGAAGAGTTTATTTTCCTCTTTTTTTAATGTAAGAAGCACATTAATTGCATATAATTATTAATATCAATGGAATATCTGTGTTTTATGTGTTTATTATCCTCTGTTATAATACTACCAAATATTACATTCCGGGAAAACATAAAACAAAAAAATCTGATTCTAGATATTTACTTCATTAATATATCTGATACAAGCTTGTGAAACACATGATTTTCATTTTCGCTCATGTAAAAGTAAAATAATATTTGCGCTTACAGTTGGGTACATAGGAAACAACTTTATGCCTACAGGGGTATTTACTACACTGCTCAATGGAGTAACACAATTTATTATATATATATATATATATATATATATATATATATATACAGGTAGCCCTCAGTTTACGCCAGGGTTAGGTTCCAGAAGGAATGGTTGTAAATCGAAACCGTTGTAAATTGAAACCCAGTTTATAATGTAAGTCAATGGGAAGTGAGGGAGTTAGGTTCCAGGCCCCTCTCCAAATTGTCATAAGTAACATCTAATACATTATTTTTAAAGCTTTGAAATAAAGACTTTGAATGCTAAACAGCATTATAAACCTAATAAAATAATCGCACAACACAGACTTCACTTGCATTTTTCTGCAAACAGTTCTTTCTATGCATTCCAATCTGGACTGATTTATAGACAGGAAGATCTTGTTCCTTTGAAATCTGCTCGATAGCTCAGAACTGGTTAAACTGATTTAATTTCAGCTTGCTTGGCTTTGCTGCAACACAAGCGGACAGCTCCACCTACTGGCTATTTTAATAAATGCACTGCTTCTCAATGCTTTTCAATAGCAGTCACATGACTGGAAAAAAAGGTTGTTATTCTGAAACGGTGTAAATTGAACCGTTGTAAAATGAGGGCCACCTGTATATATATATATATATAAATTAAATGCTGCAAAATGTTTTATTTGATGCATGTGCGTAATATATTTTAATTTAATTTGTTTATATAGAAAAATATAAGTAAATGAAAAGAACATTGCAATAAAGAAAGAATATTTCCAATTATCATTCATCTAGGGAGTTTAAGGATCTGAAATACTAGATGGAATTAATTAGGGTTCCTCTGCAAAACCACATTGAAAACCAAGGTAGTTCTATCTCAGTGGTTCCCTGTGTATAGTGTTTCTACTTATTCTCATAACATGGATATACAATGACTGCACTTTGTATTTCTTTTTCTTCTGTCAGGAGGCTACAAATATATTTCTATGTTTTATTCATTACTCTTTTTTAGATTATAGATTTGTCAACTCTTGTCAAAAACATGAGTGCCATTAACAGGTTATCCATGTCCGTATAATGGAGGTCACATGAGAAAAGGAAGCCATGGACCGAATAGAAAAAAATGCACCAATCATTTCTCCTGGGATACAATGAAACCTCAGCATATTGCTGAAAAAAGCTTTCTTGTTATATGCACATTGTATTATGCTTTAAAATTGGGCCATAGTCTATTATTTCAGTTAATGTGAATATTTTCCTGTCAATTAAAAAAAGTTTTCAAATGCAACTGAAGCATTATTTTTTAATATTTTATTAAAAATGTCTTTAAAAAGACTCTGGACTGGTGAGATTCTATAAAAATGCTCGCCAGACCTATTTCTCTGGTAGAATTCTATAAAGCCACCTTTTTACCCTGAAGAAAGGGTATCTTGCTAAGGGGCGTATACTGCATTTTCGTATGGGAAGGAGATGCATACATAACAAAAGTGTAAAAAAAAAAAATCACACAAAATTAATAGTTTAACCGTTCGCAAAATAATACGCAGGGAAAAATTGTATTGTTAAGGTGCATTAAAAATTGTAACAAAATTATTACCCAAAAATCGTATTTTATAAAAAATGTAAAAATTGTATGTAAATTAAACAGGAATAAATAATATTAAGTATGCACTGCGTAAATCATAATTTAGGTACACTAAATTAAAAAAAAAGGAAGGAAGAAATTCATACTTAAAAGTACAAAATAGAAAGTATAATTGTTTTTTTTCTCCATAAAATGGGCTGAACATGGGTGTTTCATAGGCATATATATAAAAAAAATCTCCAATCCCAGGGTAATTCTGAAAACATTTTCGTACAACAGATCTCACTGTTCTTTCTCACCAGTTAAAAGGTAGAGAGCTTTTATTACAATACTCTAATTACTCTAAAAGGAAAACCTATGCATGCAAAAAAATAACATCAAATGTAATGTACAGTGCACTATAAACAGCGTAATTAGTGTTGTATTAGGCATAATATTCAAATGTAAAAACACACCGGTTTCTCCCTGTGTAACTGGTCTTTCATTGCAAAGCTCTCTCATTACTTCTATGGGAGACATATTGCCACGCGCAGGGACAACCCCTTTTGTAATAGCATTCCGTGAGGTCTGCCCCTGCGAGTGTTGGCATGGAAAACCACATCTAGACCTGCAAAACGTTTAAGATTTGTCCCTTAGAATCAACATTTATCGGTTATATATTTATTGACCAATTAACAATTTGTTGCTAAATAGTGAAAATTGTAAATATACTGTTTTGAAGTTTAAAACAAGATATAATACAGAAACATTTTGATTTTTGTGAAACTGAAAACGGTCCCAGAATGTCTAATTTACTTCTATTATCAATTTTTCCCTTATTCTTTTGGTATCTTTTGTTGAAAAGCAGGGAAGTATCCTTAGGAGCTGGTCCAGTTTTGTAGCACTACATGGCAGAAGTTTTGCAAGAATCTTATTCATTTGGAAGAACACCAGATGGCAGTGACTACTTCCTGGCTTGTAGTGCTCAAGATACCTACCTAGGTAGCTCTTCAACATAGAATATCATGGGAACAAAGCAAATTTGATAATATAAGTAAATTGGAAGCTTTTTTAAAATATTATGCTCTGTCTGAATCACAAAAGAACATTTTTGGGTTACATATCCCTTTATTGTTATTTTTTTTATATTTTATTTATTTGAAAGCATACAATACACAGAAGAAATACTTTTTCACAATGATGTACATATTATTGCAAAAGAGGAATTATAGGAGTCCCAGTCGCATTGACTTTGTAAATCACTGACAGACTAACAAGAGTTACATGTCCTCTTAAAGTGGATACTCCAGCCTATGACAATTTAAATATTGTGTTGACAACATCACGTTTGTTACAATGGTTTTGCATACCTTCATTTTCCATTTTTACTTAGTTAGCAGTACAACTCACTCAAGTTCTCCTCCTTCTCCTCCCCGTCCGGGTACAGGATGGAGGGAACCCTACAAACTCCTAAGGACTTCAGTTTATTGGAAGCAATCCTTACACCAAGAGATACTTTCCAGCAGTGATGTACATATTATTGCGGAGGGAGAAAAAAAAAGAAAAGAAAAGAAAAACAAACAAGAATCCTATTCATGCTGGCTTTGTAACTTGCTGACACTATAATTGGAATAACCTGCCCTCTCAAACTAGGTAAACCAGTATCTGATAAGTTGAGTATTGTATTGACAGCACAACATTTTTACAGTGTTCCTGTATGACTTCCCTTCCCCTTTCCTAAGTTAACAGTACAAATCCCTCAAGTTCACTCTCTTCACTTCCCCATCCTGGGTAGAGGATGGAGAACCTCTCAAACTCCTAATAACTACTATGTAATTACCAAAGCTCGACCAACAATCTCCCACCATCTTGAGGTCTTTCCCCCCAGGCACCAGAGCGTGTCCCAAGAGCTATCCACTAGGTTCAGTGGTAAGAGGGTTCTATCCTACATCAAAGTTAAGGTCCCATTCCCCTCTAAGCTGTGCTTCCAAAAAGTAGATTGCATTTATGAGTGGGAACAATATCTGAATTTGCTGAGAGGTGTGTAGGGTTTTGATAAATGCTTCCCATTTTCTCATGAACTGCGAGGTTCTATTCTGAAGGTCTCCCAAGGCATCAGCCTGCTCATAAACCATCTGTTGATGTATTCTAGCTCTCAACTGTGAAAGACCAGGCGACTCATTCTTGAGCCAATATTTAAAGACTAATGTTCTAGCCTGTAAAATTATAGTATGTACAAGTGTCTTGACTTCCTTGGGTAGGCCTTGCAGGTCAAGGAAAACAATAATCTGCGGGGAAAGAATTATCTGTGTGTTAAAGGTCTTATTTACCCAATAGGTTAACATACCCCAGAATCTATACAACTTCGGGCAAGCCCATATCATGCGTAGAAGGTCAGCCTTAGGGGCCCCACATTTTTGGCATTTTCCATCAGATTCAGGGTCCCAGACCTTATACAGTTGGGTGTGATGTATGCTTGGTTAAGCAACTTTGTGTGAGCCTCCCTAGTGTCTGCTGCCAGAGAGGCCTTTCTAACCTTTCGTATGCTCTGTTGGATAATCAGTACTGAAATGTCTGAGTGTAAGGTATCCGTCCATCTCACCCTAATTAGCTCTAGCGAGTCGTTATTGTCTTCACGTCCCAGGGTCTTATAGGTTGCTGAAATGGAAATATTTCCATTTTGGAAGGAGGAGGCCAGGGCATAGATCGGGTTGTCACTTCCAGGCATTTCTCCCGTGAAGTACAGAGAGTTTATCTAATGTTTTATTTGGAGGTATGCAAAGTGGTGGGATGATGGTATGTTGTACTGTCTTTGAAGACTTTCAAATGTGGATACCCTCCTCCCATCCAATTCCAGGAGCTTTGAGATAGTATCAATGCCTTTTTCTCTCCACATTCCGAAAGGTCTGGAGGAGAGGCCTGGGATAAAGCTGGGATTACCTTGAATTGGTAGGTATTTCGAGAACTCATTGTTGAATTTAAGTTTTTTGCAGATTTTCCTCCACGCAAAGAGGGGTTGCTGCATTAGAAGATAGTCCCCTAGGAGCTTATCCGCCTTAGCCGCTGTTAGATGAGGGAGGGATCTAAGGTCCCATGGTACAATCGCTTGCTCCTCCAATTCCTGGACTGCAAAGCAGTGAGCCAATCCAAAACTAATTTTGCCTGGGCCGCCCAGGCATAGTGCTCAAGGTTCGGAACTGCCAGTCCCCCCGCCTCAACAGAGCAGTACATTTTCTTTCTTGTGATTCTATGTTTTTTGTTTGCCCAAATGAATTTAAGGAATAGGGAGTTCCAACACTTCAAGTCACTTTTACAAAGTACTGAGGGGATCATCTGCAGGAAGTATAATATCTTTGGGAAAAGGATCATCTTAATGAGACCCGTTCTGCCCGATATCGATAGTGGAAGTTTAGCCCAGTGTTGGAGCAGGTCTTGCGCCTCTTTTTTCAGAAGGGCATAGTTGATGTCATACCACTTGTCTGGGTTAGTCGTGAGTTTTATACCGAGATATTTAAAGGAATTCTGTACTGTTTTAAAATCGAATTGTGTGATACCTTCAGATCTATGTGGGGTCAACCAGACCAGCTCCGACTTGTCCGCATTAATCCTGTAGCCTGATATTTTCCCAAAGGCTTCTAAGATGGACATTATTTTCTTTATGTTTTCTATAGATATATATAGTAACATATCATCCGCAAACAGGGATAAATGTTTGGTTGTCTTGCCTATTCTAAGACCTTCATATTCCCTCCGGATCTTAATGGCCAGTGGCTCGAGAGCTATATCGAACAAGAGGGGGGACAGGGGGCAACCCTGTCTTGTTCCCCTCTACAGGTTGAATGGGAGAGAAGGGATTTTGTTTACTACAATTGAGGCTACTGGAGAGGCATAGATAGCCTTCAGGCCCGTGGCAAAGTTGCCAGTTATTTTGAAAAAGAAGTATGAATCAGCGCTTATTTCTACCAGCCAAGTACAGAAAATGGTCCCTCTCACAAGGGCCAAAAAAGGGTTAGAAAATGAAGAGAAAAGTACTGGCGCTAACAGCTAAGGTATGTGTTCCCAAAATCAATGAGTAATTCTCAATACACAAGAGGGGGTCAATACACCCAGGTGGAGGATAAGAAATATAGGATGTTATTTACAGTGAAGAGGTAGAATTATAAGTGAATTGTATCAGCAAGTGATCAATGTTAAAAACAGCATGACAGAAGTCAATGATTCTAAAAAGATATAAGTTTATTTAATACAATAAAATAAGAGTCAGATAAGATAGCACACGTAGTGTCTAGTGTGATGTGGATAGAGAAAATACCTAGCTCTAAGGATGAGCTCGAACAAGCAAATTGCAATAGGTAGATATTTAAAAACTATCTAAAACACTAGTTAAGAGTTAATCCTGGCTAGAAAATATGTATTAACAATAATAATCACAGTGCTCTAACTAGAGCTAAAATTCACTAAGTGTGATTAATGTACATAAATGAAATTGAGAGGCAAACTAAAATACATTCAAGGCAATGCTAACTGACTGGACGTCCAGTTTAAAAATAGTACATATAAAACATAAAATAATAAAAAACAGCGAGTGGGCTGTCACACAGAACAAAGGTGTTTGCTGCCCAATAGAGCAATAGTCTCTATAGCAGACAGTGATCAGAACAATGACCGGTCATATATATAGATATAGGGTGGCTAATAGCAAGCAGGATGGCTGTAGGAACAGTGAACAGTTCACTCTCATATGTAGTTGATCTTGCTCTGACGAGTATTGGTATCAGGCTATCATATGAGATGGGTACCTGAGGGTTGCCGGCTTGTAGTCTGTTGTGAGGGTGGCTACCAGGAGCCGTACCAAAAGATTGAATGAAGTAGGAAATCCCCTTGTTAGAACTTGGGTCCTTTAGGTCTTTATACTCCTCTCGCGAACCGTTTACTTTACCGCTGTCCTCTGGGCTGACAGGTGCGGTGCCGGTCGCTGGGGCTGTGTCAGATTCTCTCAGTTGTTGTAAGTGACGCTTCCGCTTACGTTCTGGATGCTTTGCGTGTGGTCGTCATCAGCTGGGTTTCCAGTTTGGAATGTTTCCAAAGTAGGTCTGCTCAAATGACAGAGCTCACCAAACGTCTTAATTTCACGCTTGGGATATGACTGATATTTTCTTTTCTAGAACAAAGTGCCAAACAAAGTGCCAAACTTCAACGCGTTTCCCCCCTTCCTTGGGGCTTTTTCAAGAAGTGTTTAGTGTCAGTATTGGGTGCTATTAAATACCCCTCCTCTTGCTATTGATAGGTTAGTCTTAAAATAGGGGTGTGGAAAACTTCTAAAGGCTCTCTTAAGGTGGTTCAGGTAAAGATACCTTTATTAAAAAGCAGTCATAGTCCTTTATTTAAAAGACAAATAAATATCTGTACATTCTGCACTTAGCACAGTACTAATCAAAAACACACCCTTTGGTGACCATATATAGGGAAATCTATAAACTAAACAATTTTAAACAGGTTAATTACTTTATAGAGTGGTGTTTTTTCTTTTTAGTATGTATATACAGCTCACAGAGTAGAAACCTCTTAGATACATAGTGGTTATCAAACAGTAGTGAACAGAGATAATTAACAGGGAGTAGAATAAGAAACAATATCACAATAAGGTGCATATGTTGGTATGTTCCCATAGTTTTTCTATTCATCAAACATAAATGGTGTTATATCCAATTCTGAGTTAAGCCCTAATGGGTGTAAGGTTTTCATGTTATATATTAATTCTGCCTCTTTTTTGAGTAACTTGGTATCAAAGTTTCCTCCTCTCCAATCTGGCTTCACTTTCATTATACCCCAAAAAGAGAGATCTTTAATTTTGTTATTGTGTACATCTCTAAAGTGTTTATACAAATGTGTGTCCATTTTCCCTAAGCACTAGGTCGAAGGCTTTTTCTGCATCTACAAGTAGAACACAGGCCTCTTTAGGGGGCCTCTCCTTATCTGAGTTCCTCCCTCTCCAATAATGGGTAAGGACAAACTGCAAAGTACGGAGATTGGTGACCGCTGTTCTACCTTTCACAAAACCTGACTGATCCGGGTGGATTATGGACGGGAGGACTTCCGCCAGTCTGTTAGCCATTATTTTGGTGAATAATTTATAATCCACATTCATCAAAGAGATCGGACGATAAGATGCTGTGGAGGTGGGATCCCTATCTGGTTTTAAGATTAGGCAAACTTTTGCTTCTGTGAATCTAGTGGACAGCTCAACCTGTCCTGACAAGATGCTATTAAAGAGTTGGGTCAGAATCATAGTGATCTCCTCCGAGAGGATTTTATAGAATTCGGGCGGGAGGCCATCCGGCGCTGGGGTTTTTTCCAGGGAGGCCATCCCAATTGATCGAGAGATTTCCTGAGAGTCAATAGGGGCGTTGAGAGAGCTAATCTGTTGGGCTGTCAGGGAAGGAAGGTCCAAGGAGGCCCAAAAGGCGTCTCTGTCTGAGTCAAGGACCTCTTGTCTTTTATAAAGATTAGAGTAGTATTCCCTAAAGGTTTCTTGGATTCCCTCTTTAGATGTAAGTATCCTATCTCCTTGCCTAATGGTGACAATTGGTGTCACGGGTCTTGCAAGCCTGGTGATCCTAGCCAGTAACCTACCCATTTTGTTGCCGTATCTGTAAAACTTTGCATGGTTTATATTTAAGTCTCTTGCTGCATTGTGTGCTAAGGTTGTGTCTCTGTTAAATTTGGATTCTTTGTATTTGTCTCTATTCAGGGTCGTGGGATATCTAAGGTATTTGTTGCGCGCATTCAACAATTGTTTCAGTAGTAAGTCTTCTCTAACCCTTTTCTTCTTCCTAACCCCCGCTACATATGACATTATAGCTCCCCTCAAGGCCGCCTTACATGTCTCCCAATAAAGAATAGGATTGTCAGTGTGTTGTTGATTAGTAAGCTGATATGTCAACCATTCCCCCTGTAGGTAGTTCTTAAAGTTGGTGTCCCTGTAGAGATATCTTGGGAACGACCATGCGCCCGGGGGGATACCTCCCTGACCTGCCTTTAATTTAATGGTTATCGGGGCATAATCTGATAAAAGAGGGGCTTCTATTCTGGTGTCTTCAATCCTAGAATGTAACTCTGCCGAAGTTAAGAATAGGTCTATTCGGGAGTGTGTATCTTTAGCTGGGGTGGAGCATGTGAAGTCCCTGGCCTCCGGGTGTCTGTGTCTCCAAATATCTACCAAGGAAAGGGCCCCCGCAAACCTGGACAGTATCAAGGATTCCCTTTTGGAATTCTTATACGGGCCTTTATATTGTGGAGATATCATGGGATTTTTATATCTGTCTGCTGGGACTTTCGGGGCAATGTCAAAGTCCCCTCCTAAAATAATAGGGGCATCTGCAAAGCAGAGGAGTTTGATTCTAAGGGAGCTCCAAAATTCAGCCTTTTGCATGTGTGGACCATATACCCCTCCTAGTATTAAGACATCCCTCTCCACTTGGACTTTAAGTAGGACGTATCTCCCTTCTGGATCTAATACTGTGTGTAGGATTTGGTAGTTAAGGTTTTTCCGAAAGAGGAAGGCCACACCCCTTGCTCTACTTCCTTCATATTGGGTAAAGATCACTTCCCCCACCCATCCCTGTTTAAGCTTTAGGTGTTCTGCCTGTTTTAGGTGTGTTTCCTCCAAGATGGCTATATCAGCTTTTTTGGTGTTAAGATATTTTAAAATTGCCTTTCGTTTGACAGGGGACGTAATTCCCCCCACATTCCATGAAACAATGCGGAGGCCCATAGTGTAGCCTAGACTAGGTATTGAGACAGGCCCTTCCGGTTTCTGTGTGTCTGGGGCAAGCCCTGAGCTATGTGCAGGTGAGTTGATGGAGGAGTGATAACTCGCTGAGAACTGAGGCTTAAATTGACCACACTTACCACCTGGCACCTCGGGGGGGACAAACCGGACCCTCTTGTTTAGTGTAGGCTGTTTGGCGGGGACAACAAAACTGGTAGGCAAGAATTCAATAATTAGTAGTGTACAGGATAGTAATAACAAAGCTAGCAAGAAAATTTTAACCATCACAAAACTGGTGCTTTGGACAGAACTATTAGTAAAACCTTGGTCAACTGTAGTATTTTCAAATACAAAACTGTGGAAATCGTTTTAAAATGAAAACACACAATACAAAACTCAAAATTCAAAACACCCAACTGGAGAACCCCCCCCCCACTTTCAAAAGGATATGCAGTCAGCACTACCACGATAAGCAGCGCTTCATAAAGTGAAGTAAATGTTCTCAGTCCATTTGACTAGATGAGGTCAACTTGTCTGAAGCTTCTTGCACTTGCCAACCTCATTTTATGCCCGAAGAGTTCAAATGTCCTCTTTATTTCCTCTAGGGATCTCCTCTCTCTGTATCCCCAGATGGTCGGCCTCTGTTTGTAGAAAGATCTGCAGTTGTTTTGGTGAGTCAAAGAATTTCAGGCCCGTTCTTGTCTGCAGTTTCAGCCGTGCTGGGTAGAGCAAAGACACCATCTCTCCTTTTTCCAGAAGTCCCTGCAGTAAGGGGAAAATTCCCGTCTCTTCTTAGCAACCTCTGCCGAATAATCCTGGAATAAGAGGATTTTTTTTCCCTCATAAGAGAGATCCCGGTTTTGTCTATAGTCTTTAAGAATTGCCATTTTATCTTTGAAACCCAGATATTTAATCATTACTTGCCTCGGCGGTGCTCTTTCTGGGTCCCCCCTGCGTTGCTGGGGGCCCACTCTGTGTGCTCTTTCCACTGTGCAGGGAATTTGGGACTGTGGAATGTGGAGTAACTCTGGCAGGATCCTTTCCGCAAAATCCACCAGATCCAGGCCCGGATTGGATTCCGGAAGTCCCACTACTCTGATATTATTCCTGCGGGACCTGTTCTCCAGGTCATCTAGCTTTTCCTGGAGTGCTTTGTTTTGTCTCTGTAGGGCCAATATGCCCGTGGAGGATTCTCTTTGTTGTGCTTCTGTGTCGGTCACTCTCTGTTCCACAGTGTTCAGTCTTGCCGAGAAAGTTTTGAATTCAGAGGTCAAAGTATCTAGTCCTGTCTGTAATTGTTCAATTTTCGGGAGGAATAGGGCCGATAATTGTATGGGGTGTGTGTCTGGAGAGGCGCTTTCAGGACTTTCTGCTGGGTCTGATTGTATCTCCAGTACCTCCGTGTGCTGTCTGAGTCTGCGTTCTTGCTGCCTTTGTTTTGACATGGTGTCTGTTTGCTTTTGATAAGGTGGGTAGTATTTCCTCATGCAGCTATGTAAGAGGCCTTCTTCTATTATAAGGTTGGCAGCCAAGTAAAGCACTTGAAGGGACTTTATTTAACTGAGCGGAGACTATGGGGGGGGGGGGGGTTCTTTGGGGGGCTTATGTCATGTTCTCACTCCATTTCCATTTCCAGCACCCCAATAAAGTGAAAATTCAAGGGTGCTAGATAGGAGTAGGTGTCAGATTTAAGCTGTCTCCAGTATAATTCCAGGTGCAGCTGGCACCCTGAGTCTGTGCTTCCAGTCAGTGCTTCCACCTAATAGGTGTTATCAGTTTTGCAGGGAGTGTATGGTCAGGGTACAGCTCTCAATGCACTCAGGGAGAATGTAATGGCACTATGTAAACTGCCTTTAGCGCAATTATGGCGTACTTGTTTATGTCTATAGTTGCTCTGTGGCGTCTCTGTTGTATGATATACAGATCTGGTCGATCTAAAAGCGCGCCAAAAGTGACAGTTATTTTGTACCCAGAGGTGTGAGTCCCCACTTGCCTGCTGTCTTGCTGGACCTTCTATTCCCTGCCCGGGACTTTGATAGTGCTGCAGGCCCTTTCCTCCCTTCTCCTTCTTTGATCCAGAGTTGGCTCCTAACTTTAAAATCACCAACTGAACCTCTTGCGGCTTTTATTTCAGGCCGCTCCACTTCTCTTCCGTGCGACTATGCGGCGGGGGGAGCGGGTGAAAATGCCCCCAACTATGTTGACCGGAGGTGGTTAGGAGATCCCCTGCAAGGTCTGGTCAGTTGGACCTGTGAAATAAGGCTTTATTATGCCTTTTTCGCTTTGGCGAGGAGCGGAGCTAGGAGATTTTGCTACCGCTCCTTAGGTCCGCCCATCGGATCATATCCCTTTATTGTTATAATTTAGCAGTTGAATTTGCGTTCTCATGGTAACATTACCAGCCATGGGTAATAATATTGGCAACATAAGCTCCTTTCTGGTTTCTTTTGTGTGCAGCTAAAGGAAAAGAGGGTTATTAACACCAGTAAATCTATCAAACTATCTCTAAAAATATTTGCAGCAGGAAAACAGCTGTTTTTTTTTTTTTTGTTTTTTTTTTTTTTTAGCCCCTTAACGACCGACGACGTGCAGGGTACGTCCTCCAAAAAAATACACTTAATGACCGAGGACATACCCTGCACGTCGTCGGTCTTGGAAAGCGGTGGAAGCGATCCTGATTGCTTCCAGCTGCTTTCTGGTTATTGCAGTGATGCCTCGATATCGAGGCATCCTGCAATAACCTTTCTTACCCCTCTGATGCAGAGAGAGCCACTCTGTGGCCCTCTCTGCTCCAGACATCGATTGCCACAATCGTTGGTGGGTGGGAGCCGACGTGG
Source organism: Bombina bombina (assembly GCF_027579735.1). Classification (NCBI taxonomy): domain Eukaryota; kingdom Metazoa; phylum Chordata; class Amphibia; order Anura; family Bombinatoridae; genus Bombina; species Bombina bombina. The sequence continues at coordinate 394,195,717 of NC_069499.1, read as the reverse complement.
AAGGCAGGTGGGTTGCCATTGATGGCTTCTCTGATGCAGAGGGGGGCGGGATCATGGTCGGGGTAGCCGGGGGCGCGTAAGGATGCACGTGCACGGGGGGCCATGGCCGGGCACGTGCAGGGGGCGGGAGCAGGTGAGAGAACTGCTGCACTACAGAAAATATTTGTAAGAAAAGTGGGAGAGAGGAGGGAGGGAAATTAAAATAAAAAGGCTCTAAGGGATCTGGGAGGTGGTGGGGCTGGTCTTTGGGGGGGGAAGCTACACTACAGAAAAAAATAAAATAAAAAATCTTTTTTTGTAAACTGGGTACTGGCAGACAGCTGCCAGTACCCAAGATGACTCCTAATAAGTTAGAGGGGGAGGGTTAGAGAGCTGCTTGGGGGGGGAGGTTAGGGGCTAAGGGGGGATCCTACACAGCAGCATATGTAAATATGCTTAAAAAATAAATAAAAAAGATAGCTTTCATTTTAGTACTGGCAGACTTTCTGCCAGTACTTAAGATGGCAGGGACAATTGTGGGGTGGGGGAGGGAAGAGAGCTGTTTGGGAGGGATCAGGGGGTGTGATATGTCAGATGAGAGGCTGATCTCTACACTAAACCTAAAATTAACCCTGCAAGCTCCCTACAAGCTACATAATTAACCCCTTCACTGCTAGCCATAATACATGCGTGATGCACAGCGGCATTTAGCGGCCTTCTAATTACCAAAAAGCAAAGCCAAAGCCATATATGTCTGCTATTTCTGAGCAAAGGGGTTCCCAGAGAAGAGAAGCATTTACAACCATTTATGCCAAAATTGCACAAGATGTTTGTAAATAATTTCAGTGAGAAACCTAAAGTTTGTGAAAAACTGAAAATGTTATTTGATCGCATTTGGCGGTGAAATGGTGGCATGAAATATACCAAAATGGGCCTAGATCAATACATTGGGATGTCTTCTAAAAAAAAACATATACATGTCAAGGGATATTCAGGTATTCCTGAAAGATATCAGTGTCCCAATGTAACTAGCGCTAATTGTGAAAAAAGTGGTTTGGAAATAGCAAAGTGCTACTTGTATTTATTGCCCTATAACTTGCAAAAAAAGCAAAGAACATGTAAACATTGGGTATTTCTAAACTCAGGACAAAATTTAGAAACTATTTAGCATGGGTGTTTTTTGGTAATTTGAGATGTGTAACATATTTTGGGGGTCAAAGTTAGAAAAAGTGTTGGTTTTTTTTCCCTCATATTTTATCATTTTTTTTATAGTAAATTATAAGATATGATGAAAATAATGGTATCTTTAAAAAAAACAGTATATAATATGTGTGGGTACAGTAAATGAGTAAGAGGAAAATTACAGCTAAACACAAACACTGCAGAAAAATAGCCTTGGTCCCAAACGGACAGAAAATGGTAAAGTGGTGTATTCATTAAGGGGTTAGGTTTTTTTTAATCCTGGCTCCTTTTTTGACAACATTGGAATGTAATATCTAACTAACCCTATAAAAAACCCAAGACCTGTTGCTAACATATATATCTGAAATACCTTAATTCTACCTGTACAGCAACCCCACTGTTTAAGAGACTTTAGTCTTTGAAACATTATAAGGATGTATTTTCCATTGTCATTTCACCCAATTAACATTCTCTATCTCAAGAGCTGCAACTTTGTCTAACAACCTATGAATGATAAATTATAGGGATCAATATATCAATGCTGCCAATGGTGAAATCCTGTGAGACTACAGGGTTAATTCCCATGTAAGTTATATACTCACATACTGCAGAGCTTCACATCAAGCTCTAGATATAAAAGCAATGGGAGACTCCAGCAGGAGCAGATTAAAGTGAACTCAGATGAATGTTAAAACAATTTATTAAAACGTGTGTTAAAATCACAGGGGTTTACAGCTAGAACATCCGTATATTACACAGACTGTATATTGTAAACAATGTCTATGATTGCGGTTTGCAGTTCAGTAGGTTGGTCTCCCCCCACAACGTGACATCACACACTTAAATCCAACGATCGTTTCACAAAATAGTCGCTTGGCTTTTTCAAGGATCCAATGTCATAGACATTGTTTACAATATACAGTCTGTGTAATATACGGATGTTCTAGCTGTAAACCCCTGTGATTTTAACACACGTTTTAATAAATTGTTTTAACATTCATCTGAGTTCACTTCTATCTGCTCCCAGGGCTGTTTCTAGAGAATCTGGCTCCCAGGGCAAAATTTCAAAACTTCACAATAGCTATATAAAACACAGTATACAATTCAGTGCTTAAATTATGTCTTCTGAATATAAGTGCGATAAGAACAGGGAGCATCTGTCTTCATTGCACAATCAAAGCTCTAAACCAAAATGCACACTCGGGTCACAGAGTTGTTTTTTTAAAAAAAATTAATACAGAGCAACTTGCAAGCTGGGAGTTTTTACTGCGCCCTTATTTTTCCTTGCGCCCCGGCTACTGCACGCTTCGTCTGCCCCTAAAAACGTCACTGTCTGCTCCTGCTGGAGTCTCCCATTGCTTTAATATCTAGAGCTTGATGTGAAGCTCTGCAGTATGTGAGTATACAACTTACATGTGAATTAACCCTGTAGTCTCACAGGACTTCACCATTGGCAGCATTGATCTGTTTTATTTGAGGTCAACCCTTGGAGTTAAACTGCAGCATTCATTTCCACTGAGAAGTAATCTTTTTTGGACATATCCTTTTTCCACTAACACTATCGCCTAGATTACGAGTTTGGCATTAACGCCCGCTGGTATTACGAGTCAGGCAGGTACAGGTGTACCCCTCACTTTTCTTCCACGATTAGCTTGGATGAAGACTTCTGCAGCTTGGAGGACCTCTTCTGCCTGGATCGGATGAAGACTTCTGCCCCTCTGGAGGACCACTTGTGCCCGGCTGGGTGAAGACGGCTCAAGGTAGGGAGATCTTCAGGGGGGTAGTGTTAGGTTTTTTAAGAGGGAATTGGGTGAGTTTTAGAGTAGGGTTGGGTGTGTGGGTGGTGGGTTTTAATGTTGGGGGGGTATTGTATTTTTTTTACAGGTGAAAGAGCTGATTACTTTGGGGCAATGCCCCGCAAAAGGCCCTTTTAAGGGCAATTTGTAATTTAGTATAGGGTAGGGAATTTTATTATTTTGGGGGGATTTTTTATTTTATTAGCAGGATTAGGTGTAATTAGTTTAAAATTCTTGTAATTCTTTTTTTTTCTGTAATTTAGTGTTTTTTTTTCTCGTAATTTAGTTTATTTAATTTAATTTTAATTAATTGTAGGTAGTTTAGGTAATTTATTTAATGATAGTGTAGTGTTAGGTATAATTGTAACTTAGGTTAGGATCTATTTTACAGGTAATTTTGTACTTATTTTAGCTAGGTAGTTATTAAATAGTTAATTACTATTTAATAACTATTGTACCTGGTTAAAATAAATACAAAGTTGCCTGTAAAATAAATATAAATCCTAAGCTAGCTACAATGTAACTATTAGTTATAATGTAGCTAGCTTAGGGTTTATTTTATCGGTAAGTATTTAGTTTTAAATAGGATTAATTTATTTAATTATGTTAAATTTATTTAGTTTAATTTAAATTATATTTAAGTTATGGGGGGGTTAGACTTAGGGTAAGACTTAGGTTTAGGGGTTAATAAATTTAATATAGTAGCGGCGACGTTGGGGATCGGAAGATTAGGGGTTAATAAATTTAATATAGTTGCGGCGAAGTTGGGCGGACAGATTAGGGGTTAATAACTATAATGTAGGTGGCGGCAATGTTGGGGGGCAGTAGATTAGGGGTTCATAAGTATAATGTAGGTGGCGACGGTGTCCGGGTCGGCAGATTAGGGGTTAATAATATAATGCAGGTGTCGGCGATGTCAGGGGCAGCAGATTAGGGGTTAATAAGTATAAGATTAGAGGTGTTTAGACTCTGGGTTCATGTTTAGACTCGGGGTTCATGTTTCAGCTCTGCCCCATTGTTTCCTATGGGGAAATCGTGCACGAGCACGTTTAGCCAGCTTACCGCTACCGTAAGCAACGCTGGTATTGAGGTGAGATGTGGAGCTAAATTCTGCTCTACGCTCACCTTTTTGCGGCTAACCCCAGGTTTAAAAAAAACTGTAATACCAGCGTTGTCTTAAGGGAGCGGTGGGAAAAAAAGGCTTGTTACCCCCGCAAGCCTTACCGTCAAAAACTCGTAATCTAGCCGATTGTTTTTTCGATTTATTATTGTTTGTGTTTTTACAGGTTAATAATTTTCTTTTTGTCTATAAATGATAAATTAAAGGGATAGAAAGGTCAAACATGAATTGTGCATGGGTGCATTTCAATTTAAAATATCATTTTTGCAATAAACGTCGGTTAGCATAAATGCTTCTTATAAAAGTTATAACTGTTTGTCTGCAGCATATGCACATATCCTGTGCACCAGTATTCAAACAGCACACCTTCTCAGAGGGTCAGCAGTAGCTTGTATGACACAAATTACGTCTTCAGAAGCAAAACACACCACAGCCACCTCTCTGAGCATGCATAAGGGCTGATTTATTAAACAGTCAATCAGCCCCAATGCATCTGTTCCTTAACTCATATGCCTCCTCTGAGGCTGCGGACAGCAATCTACCCGATTGTGTCTGATAGGGTTGATTGACACCCCCTGCTAGCGGCCAATTGGATTGGAATCTGCAGGGGGCAGCATTGCACAAGCATTTCACCAGAACTGCTTGTGAAATGTTAAATGCCGACAGCATATGCTGTCGGCATTCAGGGATGTCTAGCGGACATAATCCACTACAGCGGATCATGACTGCCAGATTTTGATAAATCAGCCCTAAAGTGTTTAAATACTGGTGCACGGGCCCTCAAAAGATATGTGCATATGCCACAGAAAAACAGTAATTAATAAATAACTTATTAGAAGAATCTTTGCTAATGGAAGTAAATCGCTAAAATTCTTCTATTTCAAAATGAAATGCAACTATGCACATTTATTTTTTGACCTTTATTCAAATATAACTTTATCAAGAAGAAATCAGGTCCAAAAATAGCAATGGCCATATTCTGCAGCCATTTTATAACAAAACATCTGAATTCACATCCATGGTTCTCCTTGAGTATACGATAAACTGAATTTTTTTTTCTTTGTAGTGCATTGAGGCTATTAGCATAATAAAGGGGAATTTAAATAACCTGAAAAGGTCTGGAATGAAACTTGTATATAGTTTTTATTTTTTTCATTTTGGGAATTTTCTGCATTCTTTGTACAAACAGTTGAAAGAATTCTAAGGGACTAATTACTCCCCTAATTAGACAACTTATTTGGGTCCGGACATTGACAATTCAGGGAACCTTCATTAAAATATTCATATTTGGGACAATTGGAAGACATGTTTTGAAATATTATCTTTGGAAAAATTGGATAACAATTGAGTTGAGCGGAACTCCCTTTTAAGTTAATGTCATCTTTAGCCTATTGTACGGTCACTCTATGCAATTCCTTACTATTACCATGCTAAATAAATTATATATATTTTTGATACTTTGTGCAGTTGACTCCCTTTTTTATATATATGTTAATGATCGTGTGCTGGATAGAATTGCCTTTTCTCTTTTTCATTAACACTTGGGTACACCATTCCACCACTATGTTTGCAGGGTGACGGAGTTTCTATTTGGCCCAAACACTGTAAAGCTTTTGATTTGTTGCCGCTTTGCTGCTTCCGGCACCTCGAGGACAGAATTTAAATACACAGCGAGCAAGCAAGGCAATAAGCGTTAAATGAAGGCCTTGCTTTCACTTCTGAATACCTTTTTTTTCAAATGCTCTCAAAGATTAAATCTTCTTGAAATTTAAATCCAAGGAAATTAACTTGTTTTATATTCCAACATACCTCCCAACATTTTAAAATTCAAAAGAGAGACAGCCCCCCCCCCCCCCATGGCAAAAATGTGAAAAGTGGTGGGCATGAGCCGGGACTGGGCTTAAAAAAAGACCACAATAATATAAATACAATTATAAATAAACTCATATCTTTTAATACTCTTAAGCAGCAAGTCAAACACAAGCTAAAACCACTGGTATAGCTATGTGAGCTCTGTATTTAATTAGCCTTTGCAGAGACAGTGCTAAATATTTTTATCTTAATTGGACATTTAATAATAGATTCTTTAAAACTGCTCTCTGCATTCCCCATTAATATTCTACATTCTGGCCTTTAAAGTTAGCAAAAATGCACAGTAACACAAGCTACACATATACATGTACACACACTCAAATACACAGAAACACAAACTATATAGCATACACTTACACATGCATATACACACACACTATATAGCTTACACTTATACATGCATATACACACACTACACAGCATACACTTATACATACACACACACACTACATAGCTACACTTATACATGCAGATAAACACACACACTACATAGCTTACACTTGTACATGCAGATAAACACACACACACACACACACACTACATAGCTTACACTTGTACATGCAGATAAACACACACACTACATAGCTTACACTTGTACATGCAGATAAACACACACACTACATAGCTTACACTTGTACATGCAGATAAACACACACACTACATAGCTTACACTTATACATGCAGATACACACACACTACATAGCTTACACTTGTACATGCAGATAAACACACACACACACTACATAGCTTACACTTGTACATGCAGATAAACACACACACTACATAGCTTACACTTGTACATGCAGATAAACACACACACTACATAGCATACACTTATACATGCATATACACACACTACACAGAATACACTTATACATACACACACACACTACATAGCTTACACTTATACATGCATATACACACACTACACAGCATATACTTATACATACACACACACACTACATAGCTTACACTTATACATGCATATACACACACTACACAACATACACTTATACATACACACACTACATAGCTTACACTTA